>NW_022900924.1:30874293-31013927 GCF_012274545.1 Fukomys damarensis
TTTTCCCCTCCTCTTTCCTGTTTCTAATTTTCAGGCAGCACCTGTCACCAGCAGTCTTGACTTTCACAGTTTTCTTTTAAGCCTTTTTGCTTTTTTTCTCATACTTGTTCCAAGGTTTATCAGAGGAAACACTTGCCCTCCCAAGGATGGCCTCCATGCTGTGACAGATTAATCCACGTTGAGTGGACTTCCTTCAGACAGAGGACACTAATTATTACGAAGGCACTTAGAACACAATGCGAGCTGACATCTCACAGACCATTCCCTGCCAACTCTGCATTGTCTTAATGTCAGACCCTGTCAGTTCCCAGCCTTAATTACATCCTGTTTACAAACATTAGGCCTGACTTCAGATGAAGCCTTAACAAAGGTTGACAAAGGTCAGGGTCAAATTGCAAGGATGTTATCTGTCTGTATTCTGCTCTGGATAAACCAGAGGTACAGGGCTGATTCTGGAGATAGCTTTCAAAGCTCAAAAATGCATGTGGTTGCTGCAATATCTAATCTCTGTGGACACATTTTCATCCAATCTGCTAGCACTGTAGCAGGGAGAAGGGGCCAAATTTAGAGGGTCAAAGTGGTGCTGCTGTTATCTAAAATCCCCTAGAGGCAGACATGGGAAAGGTGTTGGCAAAACCCTCCTTCAGCCAGAAGGCCTCCCCACCCTTTGCTGCTAAAATCAAGAAAAAAAAATTTCAAAGCATATGAAGTGAACCCCAGTAAAAACAAGGGGCCTTTTCAAAGACAGCAAGCAAATCTTAAGTAATATTCTTAACCTGATTTTTAAATAATTCTTATGATTTGTTAATGTTTTCATGGCAATAAACAGAGCTCCCTTAACCAAAGAACTCATGCTAAGTTTAAAAGTATCACATTATGGGCCGGGGATTTAGCTCAGTAATTCTGCTGCCTACCTTGCAAGCACAAGGACCCAAGTTCAATCCCCAGTAACAACAACAACAAAAAAAGTATCACATTAGATTTGCATTCACATCCATCAGATTTAGGTTTATTTGAATTTTGACAGATTAAAAAATAATATCATAAATCATCAAGTTTTTTTTTTTTTTAGGTTATGGCCTTGATGATCACCTGCCAAATTTCTGCATTTTACAAATGAACAGATGTGGCCTACTGAGGTTGAAAATTTTAACATAACTAGATCTCACAACATCCTGGTATCAAGGTCAGGCTACAACCAAAATCCTTCCCCCTTCCCGCTCCCACCCCACCCCAGTCTGGTTCTTCCTCACATTTGGAAGACTTAAACTTGTTTTATTTTCATTTTACCTTTTAGTGTTCTTACAAAGGCTGACTTTTAGTTAGTAGACAACTTGCACAATTTGTCCCTAGCCTTCCTCCCAACTAATTTACTTATATCCTTTTATCGTACAGGATCCTATCTTCCAGGGCATAAATTTATTTTAATGTCCTTCTCAGGACATGCTCCTCTAAGACTTAAAATTCCCACAGTGCACCCAAAAGCACTCCGTGCATAATTTATTAGCTGTTCAGGCCCCATCTGGTTCTCCCACAGTATGAAGACTTTCACTGTTGTGGGTGCAGGTCATTTTCTATCTGTGTCCAGTTAGTTGCAATACTTTTAACAGGCTGGCTCCACACATTAATACCTTAAACAAGTAAGTTGCAACTATGTTTCTAACATTGTCCTAAGCAGGTTCCCAAGTTAACACTCCTTTTAAAATGGTCTTCTTTTTTCTCTAGTTCCTCTCCCGTCCTCCACCAAGTTTCCATATCCCATGCCCTAGTCAACTAAAATTCATACCATGCCTGCTGTTTAGTCATCCTGCCAGGAAGTTCATCTACCCCTAGTGTTTTGATTTATTGCCATCACTGGACAACTCTGAATTTTTCAAGCTTAGTCCTAACTCTTTACCTCTTTTTTCCCTTTTCTCTATGAGGTGCATCTACAGCACTAGGTCAATTCCAACACAATAAGGGTAAGAACAAATTACTGTTGGGCTTTTCTCTCAGCCCTCCCTACTTGGATAGAAGAAACACCATTCTCCTGATTCCTAATCTCTACTTTTGAGAGTTCTCTCTCAGCCTTACCACTTCAACATAGTAAGGAACTACATCTCACGAAATACTTTGTCCAAAATGCTCCCAGGAAACCTGGAACATAGGAGACACTTAGGATACCTGATGCATGAATAGTGAGAAGTGAAAAAAAATTAATGAAAGAATCAATGAATGAATAGATAAACTTCATCAAATCACTGGGTCAGTTCTTTCTCTCTGGCATCTTGCACTTTCTCCTTCATAATCAGCACATTTTCAAGGTTTCCGTTACCCAGAGTCTGAATTACTACAAACCATGGTTGCTTTCTTTGCCTTAATTTCTCCATCTAATCCCTCCCAACCATGACTAGACACAAAAAGAAGTACTATATTTAAAAATCGTGCTTCAGACTTACCTAAAAAACAGACCCTGTGCAACTATCCTATCAAATATTCTAATTTATTATATAAAAATGTCAAGTAGCTGTAGGCCTAGGTCCAGCTGCTGCCAAGTGTGAGTTATTTTGTTCCCCCAGGATGACAATGAAATGCTGTTAACCACCCTTAGACTACAATCCTCTGAACAGGTGTGTGCAGCATAACATTCTGTGGTCTAAACCAGATTTCCCAGTTTAGGGGAGATTATGTCATTTGGGACTGAATCCAAGGTTTGGCTTAAATAAAGCCATATTACTGCCTTGCTGTTCATGCATTGACCACATACACAGAGTGAAGACAGATGGATCTGCCCATCAAGTACAATGTGGAACTCTCTCACAACAAACTTGACGTATGGTAGTAAAGCTGAGGTTATAGTAAAATTGAACTAAAATCTCTAGATGTTATAGTCTTATATTTGCCTCACACACTGTGATAAAATATATAATTCAGCTATCGGTAGTTACCAAAGTTCAAATGAAAAGTTGTATCTTGGGCTGGGAATGCTGATCAATGCTCCAGTGCTTACTTAACATGTGTGAGGCCCTGGGTTCAATCCCCAGTACATAAAAAAGCTGTGGTTTAAGATGATTCCATTGTAGAACTGTACATTTTGTCTTTTGCTCTGTTTTTTTTTGGGGGGGGGTTGTTTGTTTGTTTGTTTTTGGTTCTGGGGATCAAACTCAGGTCTTTGCACCTGCGAGGCAGGCACCAGAACTGCTGAGCCAAATCCCCAGCTAAAATTATTTGCTCTATTTTTTTTCTTTTCATTTTGTCTTTTTTTGTGCCTGCCAGCTAGTGGCTGAAAATATCTGGTAAGAATATCTGCCAATTAGCAGAAAGAGCAGATATAGAAGGTAGAGAACAAGGGGGAGGAAGGCAGAAGAAAAGACAAATGAAAGAATGAATTCTGTTCTATAAAACCTTGAGGAAGTGTGATAAATCTGGCCTTTTTGTGTGCATTACATATGCATTTTAGTGCTAAATACAGTTTAAAGATGGACAATAATCATCTATTATCCAGGTCACACTGACACATTAATGGTTCTATTTGTAAGTCTTAGGACAAGATCAATAATCGAGAGCTTTAAAAACACCAGACACACCTGCAACCTCTTCCCACCCCTGAAAAATAACTGCTTGCCCTTTTTTCTCTACATTTGTAACCTCAGTCATATGCACAACTTAACTCTCCCATCAGAATTGGGTTACAGCCAGTGGCTAACGCCTCCGGAAATATAGACCTAATATTTCACAATATCTCCACAAGGGTCTGCAAACACATGCTTTACTAGGCCAAACAAAAAAATCTAATTTTAGGAGAAAGGAGTTGAGTGGGTCATAAGGAAGCCATGTCAGTAATCCAGCACATATCTTTACATTTTAGGGTGTGCAACAGTCCAGAGCTCAGCTGAAGTCCGGAATTCTGGTACTCTCTAGAAAAGCTGTATAACTCAAGTGCAGAAAGTTTTTTCCAAACAAGAAAAGAGACACTAGCACAACCAAAAATTCTACATCTTTTAAGTACAAAGTCAAAGAAAATGTATCATTTTACAAAATACCTCATTTTGCAAAGCTTATACTGCCTTATTTAGCAATGGATGATTAGGAATAGGGCAAGTGACAGTGACTAAAAGATTTTGTCTGCAAGAACCAGGGAGTATATGAGAGGCTTTGAGAGCAGGTGTATAATTAAGCAGGAATTCTGAGCACTCAGAATAAAAGAATAAGGATGGATGGAAAAGCAGTGGTGCTCACACTGACCACTGAATCTTTGAGTGCCAAAATCTTTCCTTTCATTCAGGTGTCTGGATCCAAAAGATCATTTTTAATTTAAAATCATGCTGTGTTTGATGGTAAAAATGCATTGCATGCAGTGTAGGTACAGGTGCTATCCTCATTCTCTTCTCCTTAGCACCCTGTATACCACGCACACAGCAGGTGCCCATTGGATGTTCATGGCCTGGACTAACTATAAGAGTGTGCACCAGGGGTCTGGACACTATCTCAAGACCTCCTAGGTATCACATTTTAAACTGGTCCCTTTAAAATATCAGAGCTGATTATTTTTAAATCAACTTCTTCCATAATAACCAGTTCAACTTGGAAAATAAATAGAAATAAGGAATATAAGTTTGTGGCCTCACTGGTAAGCAGTCAAAAAGGGTTTTTTTTAATCCCAATAGATACAGTGATGGAAAATTTGGGATTAAAACAAAAAAGAAAAGAAAAAGAAGTCAGGATTGTCCATGGCAGCTGTACCCCACAACTGAGCAAGCAGTTGCCTGTCAAGAATGGCAAGAATCTGGAGCATCAGCCAAAGCTCCCAAGCAGCAGATCTGCCCTCACCTTCGTCCCACCCCACCCCAGCAGCGGCAGTCCTGTGGTCCATCTCTAGTAGGACATGGAGAGTGCAGGAGGAAAGAAAGACAGAGCTAATGGGGGGCTTTGCCACGGGCCAGACCCCAAGGAACAATATCATTGTATGCTGCTATGACAAACTCAACTCACTCACTCCATTGTGTCTGCCCAAGTTTCTGAGTAGCTGGGAGCTGGCCAAGTCCGTGAGGGCCTACAGCCTAGACAAATAGAAGTCATCGTTTATTGATACAAAGCAAATATTCAGTACAGCCATATAAAGTAAATATTATTATCACCATTTTACAGAGGAGAAAATTAAGACTAATCTATTTAGCAGGTGATGGAGTTAGGATTTGAATGTCACTTCCCCTGACTCTAAATCATAAATTGTTCAGGTTTTTTTCCCCCGCTACACCACCCCTTGAGTCTTTCATAACTTCATATTCCAGAGGACAATAGGACTCATGGAGGAGGCAGCCTCTTCATCTTCAGATTAGGGATCTTTTAAATGAAATCTTTGATACATAGGGGCCTAATAATTTAAGCTCAATAGCTTAAACACTTCTGGGGGGATCTAACTTGGGACCTTGCCCTGGCAAGGCAGGTGGTCGATAGCTTAAAATTTGATAAAACTTGAATATCAAACCCAAAGTAACAAACATTTTAAGACTGTCACGCCACCATGTAGTAAACAGGGAGGCCTCCTTGTAAGAATGTTTTGCAAGATTTACTTGTACTTGTAAAAATAAACATATTTAACTTTGCACTGTTACTTTTCAACTGAAAAAGCTCAAAGCATTTTTCAAATACCAATTTTGATATTTGCTTCAGGAAGAAAGAAGCTGAAATATTATGAACAAGCTCTAGGAAGCATCTCTTAATCTAACTTCCTTCTTCCTGAAAGCATTTAGACATCTCAAGATAAAATACACACAAACAAGCAGTCGGGGGTGTTGCTCAGTGGTGAAGCACTTGCCTAGCATGCACGGGTTCAATGTCCAGCAAAACACACACACACACACACACACAAACTTGCACACACACAATTAAAATAGAATTCCAAAATCTATAAGAAATATTTTTTTAAACTTGATGAAATAAATATTACCAGTAGAGCACTGAATGTAGTGTTCAGCTCCTTGAAAAACAAAGATAACAAGTTATATACAATTCTAATTTCTAATAAGGGTCTCTTGGATAATATTTTCCCCCACTACTTTGTAGGAAATATGCACATGGATCATCTTTATCTTTCTTTTTTTTTTTTTTTTTTGTATCAGGTATCGAACTCAGGTCCTTGTGCTTATGAGACAGGCAGCGGAACTACTGAGCTAAATCTCCAGACCAATGGATCATTTATTTAAACTGACCCTCAGCAAAGTTAAGGAAACATCATTAAACAAAATGCAGTTTATTACAGATGTAATTCTGTTTTCCTTCCAATCTCTCATACCTTCTTTTTAATAGCATGAATAGTAAGCATACTTGATTCTTCTATCTCAATACCTTTTTGTTATCGTCTCATTTTTATCAATACAATTTCACCTATTTTTAAGGTAACATCTGTGAGCCATTTGCCATGTAGCCAAAGCGCTGTGCTGAGCATGCATTTCTTAATTCAGACTTAAAGCTGTCAAAAAACTTACACTCAGTGTCACAGACCAACATGCCAGACCAGGCTTTTAACAGCATTTGTCTGATTCCAGAAGCAAGCTCTGAATCATCATCCTTACAGATCTTCTTCTATAATCTGCTTGCTGCACAACTTTGCAACATTTTTATCTGTTTGCAAAGTCAGATGGATATAAGTATATTCTGGAAGGATTAATATTTTTCTTAGGTCAACTCTTTGAGAGAAGGGTCACAGAGGAAATTGGACACTAGTTGCTTTTGCTCACTCAAGACCTTGAAATCATAACCTGAATTTTTTCAAACCAAACACACTATACACAGATACCGCAACTAGCAAATGAAAAGGGTTTTAGTAGATGGTAGGAAGTCATATTTTATGGCATTGGTAATAGAAACTTTCTCTTCAAGTCACCAAACAACCCAAAGTAAGTTGAAAGTAACCAATTGTCATAGATAACGTTCTAGATGAAATCAGTTGGTGATCAAAACGAACGTCTAAAATACCATGAGCTATGCTACGAAAAAAAAAAAAAGTAATTATAATCACCATTGCCCTGGCAGGAAGCTTGAGGGAGACTGAGCACCAAATGATAAAGGGGCCACTATCACCTCTTAAATCTTAGTGACTACTTCCAGATGATCTACTTGGCATAGGGAGGAAGTGGACCTAAGAAATTCTGCCCAGCTGTTGAATTTCAGTTAGAAATTATCAATAGTGGGGCTCATTCTCAGTAGGGATGTTAATGTGTTGCCTCTTTAAAGCAGATCATATCTTTGAATCTTGGGAAGACTCATCCAATATGTGTCAAAGCATGTAACCATTTTAGGTCATGTGAAGGGGTAGAAAGTTATTGCTAGACTGTCCTAGAAGAATCATAAAGAAGAGGAATGTCCTACAGGGCTTACAAATATACTTTCTTCAAAACAGCCTAAAACACAGTCTGAGCCCTAAAGTTTGTCAATAATTCATTAGACAACAAAAAACTATAGAATTAGTGCTATTTTGAAAACATCAACCGTACCACATTTAATGGCACTCTTAAGTACCATTCTCCTAAGTACACACCCAGTGAGCGCAATGGGACCCCAAGGGTTTCCATCCATTCATTTGGTCAGGAATTGTGCTAGGTACTAAAGGTTAAATAATTAAAAAACAAAAACAAAAAAACACAGAAACAGTGCTTATTCTAGAGGACTTTACAGTCTATCAAAGAAGACACCAAGTGCTGGGGATTTAGATCAGTGGTTCTGCTGCCTGCTTCACAAGCGCAAGGACCCAAATTCAATCCACAGTACCCAAAAAAGAAAGAAAAAAAAAAGAAGACACCAAATATCAAATTATGCATAGCTATTTAATCAAAATTATGTTAAGAAAACAGCTGATAAGTACTTTAAAAATCCTAGATTTAGAGGGGACAATAAGATACTAGGTGACCAAAAGCATTTACCCCAAAATTCTTCTTAAAATAAAGTTTAGAAGCATTTTTCCTGAGATTCTGGATTTAACCTTCTGGCAAGCGTACTCATTGTGGTGTCTGGTAACCAGGTTAAAAATCATGATAGCCAGCCAGCAACCCAATTCTCATAAATTCAAAGCCCTGGGTATATAAATATTTATGTATTGTACATTTCACACTCTTCTGGTTTTGTTTTTGTTTTTTTTTTCTTCCCCACTTTCATATTTTATAGACATCCTTATAATAACTCCAGTTTAAATTTGACAGCCACAGTGACAAATTCTTGACTGTTTTCCTGTTTCCTTTCTACAACTAATAAAATATAAATAGAATAAAGAGAAACATTTCTCTTAGTGTAGAACAAGGCATATTTTTAAAGAAAAATATGTAAAAAGAAGTTTGTCTAAATTTTAAAAACCAACTTCTATAATCTAGCCAGGATCTAAAACCCTAGAATCATATATTATGAGGCTTTGAATGAATCTGAGGATGAATATGTCATCTAGCCCTTAGCCGGAGGTGAGGATACTGATAATGTGCTACTGACCTCCTCTTGTGACTCTTGAGACACTGGGTGTGCTACATACCAAGCACATGTGAGCCTTAACATGGAACCCTTGGCTGAATGGAAACCATCTCAGTACACTGACTTGTTTGCAGAGCTGTGTCTATCCACACTCAAATTAGCTGATAAGACATTACTCTTCAAAGTCAGAAATACAAAGTAGCTCTACACATAAAACAGCATGGTTGTGATACCATACACCACAGTAAGTAAAATGCCCAACTTAGTGCCTGACTCTTGGCAGAGACTCCACTTTTAGGAGAAACCCATCGCACCATTTGCAAGGGGGAGGGGTGCTGCAAAGCTTCTTGCCCCCCAAACAACTCCCTTCATCAAGTGAGAAACAACCATAAGTTGAGGAGGACTCCTTTGTCCAATTTTTTTAGTGCTCACTAAAATGGATGCTCAAGATTTTTGACTGCTCAGTATCTAGTCTCTGCTCTGAGAACTGTAGCTGTTTTCATTTAGGTAATTAAACCTTGCTCACTCTCAGACCTGGTGCTCGGGAAGAGTCCACTCCATCCTGTCTCACCCCAAAGTCCAAAAGACAGCACACAGTCCACGCCCAAGCAATGGGAACATTTCACCCCGGAGCCACCATGACAGGTTCATGGCTGGACACAGGACATAAGCCAGGACAAAGCGTACATTTGGCGTTTCTGTGAATATCACTGGGAAACAGGTAGTTTTACTTGTTCGTGGCTAGAAACTTCCTGGAGTCACAATAAGAAGAGAGATGACCTGAGATTACAGCCAACACAGAAGAAAGCCAAAGCCAGAGGTGGAAAGAGCATCTGAGCCACAATGGCATCAACTGATCCTTGAATTCAGTGTGTGCGGCCGGTGCCAACCCTATCCTGAACTCCCAGTCACCTGCTTCAGTGAAATCTTTGTCTTTTTTATTCACTTAAGCAAATTTGAATTGGGGTTGGCTTTTGCAAACACAAGTGTCCTGACCAATATATTCATTTCTCTGTCTCTATTCCCTTCACATCCCCTCCTTCTTAGGCACCAGAGGATCTCAATTCTGACCCTGGCCCTGCCATAACCTCTCTAAGCCTCAGTTTCCTCTGAAAAGTGGATGGGAACCATATCTTTCCTATCTAACAATATTAAGATGGATCTTATCTTGAAGAGTGTTGGTACCATTATTCGGGTCATTAAAATAAAAGCATCCCAGTATATAATATTTTCAAACATAAAATGCTATCACTTGTTTACAATCCTGGAATTATGCTGTTTCTCTTTTGGTTGCTTTATTTTTCTTCTGTGTTGTCCAACGTGAATGTAGGTTGCTATTTAGAGGGTTACTTTGCCCAATTGTCTAGACATCTTTATAAACACTTAAAATCTTACTCTAACAAAAGAGAACTTACTGTACAGAGAAATGGAAGGAGTATATGATATGGTAACTCAGGCATCTGAAAACACTGGCTTTAAATCCAGCTCTACCTACCCTCTCCCTCTAACCCCACTGTTTGACTGACTGGCTGATTCAGTTAATCGCTCTGAGCTTCAATTTACTAACATGTTTAGCAGACAAAATCACCAAATCACTGCGTTGCTCTGAAGTTAAACCACACACAGCAGATGAAGCTCAACAACTGGAAGGATGATGTTGATCACCATTAGTACTACTAAAAATCGCAGGGGCATGAAAAGAGAGCTGGAGCTGTCACGATGACACAGAGTTTCCTGGGGTTAAGTGGGTCACAAAGGCCTGAGGCCAAGGGATCAAAAACAGCAGCCCCGTCTCTTCACTCGTAACTTGTAAATTCTCTCTGCTTCCTAATGCTGCACTTCGAGCTTCTCAAGCTCAGGGTCAGTCTTGATTACTTTTATATTCTGTCCCTTTGGAAGTGATCAGCAAATGTGCCTGTGATTTGAACATGATCATCTTTTTTCCAGAGGAAGGATGGCCTCTACTTTTTTGTACCATTTACAACACCAAAATGAGAAGCAATGAGAAAAACAACAAAAATAAGATGAGAAAATTAGACAGAGCCTGTAGCATGTGCTTTTTCATTGGAAAAGCAATCTGTAAATTGCAGTTCATATAAAATTGTGATATATGTACAATGGAATATTATTCAACCATAAAGAAGGATGAAATCTTGTCATTTGCACCAAAATAAATGGAACTGGAGGACAGTGTGTTAAGTAAAATAAGCCAGACAAAGGAAGACAAGGACTTTATGTTCTCTCTCACATGTAGAAATTTTAAATGTCAACCTGAATGCACAATACTAATTACTAGAAATCGGGAAGGGGTCTGGGGAGGGTAGATAAAGGTAGGCTACATTTGATTAGCATATGCAGTATGCATGAATATATCACATTAGCCATTAATATATATATAGTTTATACATGTTAGATCCCTAGTGTCTTCAGATGTGTGGCAGTTGGTGTTTGAGAATTTACATGAGTTTGTTAGACATGCACTTTCTCAGGCTTGTCCCAACCTACTGAATAGAAATTCTATCAAAGAGATCAAGGAACCTATGTTTTCAAAGAACTCAAAGAATTCTGGTGTTAAAGTCTGAGAAACACTGCTTTGCTTAAAAAACAAAACAAGAAAATTTGAAAATAAAGGTTCTAAGACTTCTTTGTGGAGGCAAATGGAAGCTTCAGTTAGAGCCTTATTAAATCAGCTTTGTTTTCATGCTTCCTATGGCAAAATATCTCAAAATTATTTGCTAATGCATAGTGTGCAAAACTGTGACTGCCATCTCTTGCCTTAAGAAGCTCTAGTTTCTTTCTTCAGGTACCAAAGGGCCACCTGTAAGTGGGCACGTCTTCCCACAACTAGTCAGAACCTCTGAGAGGTATGCAGAGGTCATGAGAATTCTGTCTGGGAAAGTCCCATTATTGATATTACGAGAGACTGAGCATCCCTCTGACAAGTGAGGGGCTCAAACCTACAACACCAGAGCACAGTAGGTTTAGCCTCTTAAGAGCCGATGAGTAGTAAGTGACCCCAGGAAAGTAAACCAGGTCTGTCTGGCATCTGCTCAGCCATGACCAGATCATCTCAGCTCTTGCCCTAACCCAGACATTTTGGTCCTGGACATTCACAAATATTACATGACAGCATACAAGTGTGAATGTAAAAGAAAAAAGTGTGATAATAGTAAATGTATAGATATGGCTGGTATAAACCTTTATGATGGGAGAAATAAAAAAGAAAACTTAATATGATCTTCTGATTTGTAGGACAAGAAAACTACCTAGCATTTGCTTCAATTTTGTAAATAGTATTCCTGAAATAGTCATTTTATCAGTAATTAGCATATATAAAATTGTCCATACTCTTACAAACCTGTGAAGGTCCCAGGGCTTAGTGCCAGATCCAGTATTTAAGACAAAAGGTGAGAACCCTGATTATTGATGTTTGTAAGACTTTCCCGCCATAACAGAAAGACAAGTAAGATGCCACGTTATAGATAGTGTTTAATGGTCATCACTTTTTAAAAATTAAAATTAAGGTCTACCTCACTGAGCTTTTTTTTTCTTTCTCTAGAAAATTAACAAATAAATTTGATGATAAATGTTCTAAGCCAAAAGGCATCCAAAAGCAATTTGTTCTCTTAGACAGGCCCAGGCAAACACCATCAGAGACCACACAGACCCCTGAGTGCTGGAGGTAGACAGTGGCAGGTCTCTGGCAGCACCTCTGTCCTCTGCTCTGGGGCCTCTAAGAAGGGCTTGTACTTTCCAGCACTTTCCCCAGATTTCCGCAGATTTCTGGACCGCTTCTTCCGGAAAGAGGAGAGATCTTCCTCTGGAAGGATCAGCATCTTTCAGCGCCATCCCAAAGGAAACACATACGGCACATCACTTTCTCCCTCAGCCCTTCACGGGGGGAGAAGGAAGAGCCAGGCTGATGTTGCCCTTTTGTACAGCAGGCACTGGGGTTGCACTGCAAGTATAAATGGAAGCCCTTATGCTTGGGTCCACTACTTAGGGCTAACTTCTTAGGAGACCTTGCAGACCCACTCTCAAGCTTCTCTACGCCACTTGCTATCTATCCAATGAAAAAAAGAAAAAAAGCCAGCCACAACCCCTAAAGAGGGATGCCAGATTAGCAAATAAAAATACTGAGCTTCAAATTAGATTTAATTATCAGATAACTCAGTAACTTTTTATAAGCATGTCCCAGATATCGCATGAAACATACATATACTAAACACAAATTATATGTTTACCTCTTAGTACAGTATTATGTTACTATAATAGTATATTACATTGTTGTATTTAAACCATATTTATATATTTAATGTATTCATATATAAATGCATCATATATCAAATGTATGATTGCATATAATTCATCTGAAATTCATTTAAGTAGGCAGTCTGTACTTTATCACTTTATCCAGCTACCTTATTCATACAGCTATCAAGGTATCAATGAGCAATTCCTCTCCTGAAACTAAATATTAGCTCAGACAGAACAGAGAACTGTTTTGATGTGTGGAAAGTTTCTGCAGCCTGCACCGTGCTTACTTCGCGATTTTTCCGTGTGGTGGGACCAAAGTCCTTAATCCCCACTTTACAAGTGTAGATTCTGTGTTAAAGAGTTGCTCAAGGTTACAAAGCAAAGTGAAAGAGCTGGGATTCAAATCAAGATCCTTTGGCATTTTGTAGGGGCTCTGTCAATCACTAAACTAAACAAATGTAAGAGAAGGGAGAATTTAAGAGATTGCCCAGAAAGCCTTGGGTTACCAAGCCAAACTACCTGCTGCAACCACGGACATTCTTTCCTGTTTTCAGGCCTTAGTAACCAGTCATCGGACTGTGTTCATCACAGGATGAGTGTGGCCATTAAGAAATGAAAGTGAGTTTAGATTTCACTAACATGTTTGGATTTGACATTTTGCATTGCATTTCAAGAAACCGAGGTAAGCTCACCCCTTTGAGCTGTGGGACCCAGACACTACTCTGATTTGAGCAAACAACCTGGCAAATTTAGGAGTAAGTGGTAGAATAATTGTTCACTGCCTTCCGTACTTTGATTTGAGTTATCTCGATTTCTAAATCTATTAAGGAAGATTTTGTTTCACTCTGCGAAACACTAGAAGTTCTGTAATGAGATAGGATCTATCCTTGTGAATACATTTACAGAGGATACTTCTGGGGAGTGATGATAAAATGTTCACCTTCCCAGCATTAGTGGTCTCAGCATGACCCTTATTTTCTAACTCCAAGCAAAGGTATGGTTTAAATGAGAAATATAATATGAGAAAAATTATGGAATAGGAGAAAATTATGGAAAACAGAACCAAATACTTCTCATTTTAAAGGACATATATGAGACTAATCTACCACCGCTAAGACATTCCAAATCTAAATCCTTGTCAACTTCCCCACAAAATCAAGTGCTCAAGCTATATTTACCACAACAGAAAGAAATATTTGAGTTTCTAATATCGCATAAACAAACTAATAATTCTCATCTGCTTATTCATTTTTAGAAGCTGTATGAGAAGTAACAATTGTCTGTGACAACTGTCTGTGAAGAATATTGTCAGAAATTCCAAACTGTCTCAGAGCTGTGGCAAGTAAGTCCAGAGACTGTTATTTGGTTAATGGCACTGGAATTTTAAAAAAGTATATAGTATTACGGTATTGAGCTACTAGAGTATTGGTTAATGACACTGGAATAAAAAAGTATATAGTATTACAGTATTTAGCTATTAGAGTAAGGAATCAATTCAAGGAGACAAGCAAAATTTATATACTTTATTGATTTTAAATTTTACATGCTCTGCTATATGAGTAAATCTTTTGTAGTAATTCTAATGCTTTGAAACATTGTAAATAACAAGGACTGTGGGGTATTCAGAACAGCCATTTTTTTATACTGAAAGTACATAGCCTTTAATGCATATTAGAAGAAATTGAGGTAATGAAATACCTTAAGCTAACTTAAGTCAAGGCTAGTGTTTTCGTTCTGTGTGTGTGTGTGTGTGTGTGTGTGTGTGTGTTTTGTCTCCAAAAATCAAGCATGTATCAGGTAGTGAAGTAATTCCAAGTAGCATTGTATTTAAGGAAAAGCATAATTAAATTGACCCTATTGTATAACATGAATCCAACATATCCTGTGTAAACTCAGAAACAGGTGGCTCTTTGTAAAAAGTAGCTGGCTGCTAACCAATAGCAGCAAAATTTTCTCACAAAAAACAAATACACTAGAAGAAAACACTGAAACAATGGTTAACTTAGGATTCCACAAGCAAGAACTAGGTTGGATTTGAAATCACTCTCATACGTATAAAGTCACTGAATCTGAAAACTTTAATACTGTCTGATTTCAGACAGGCATTTGAGTAAGCCAGTCAGGTTCCTAGAGCCTGCCATCCTATTAAAAATAATTGCAGGCTTGGTCATTTGTAATTTTCAATCATATATGTGATATAAAAAATGACAGACATGAAGGAGGTGGGAGGAGTTTTATATTTTTATTGCAATAAGCTGGACTGACACTTAAGAAAACATTTTGACACATTCAAGTGTGAGTAACAAATCTGTCCACTGATTCATAAGCCACATGTTTACTTAGAGAGGTCTGGTCCAATAAATGAGGATCAAAATCCCAAGTGCTTAAGTCCGTAAAATTCCCTAAAGTGAAAAAGCACCAGCAGAACACATGCTGACATTCTTAAAATGAGTAAAGATTTTCAAATAAGAATGTAACTGCTTTTACCATTTTTCTCATTTTTATACGATTTGTTTTATTCTCTCATTTTTTGTATGTGTACACTATTTTTTTAATTCTGAGAAGACATAAGTCTACCTTTCTAGTATCTAAGCTGACATAAGTACAGTACTCAAATAATTAAACTCTGATTATTTGGGGGCTTATATTTAGCAAAAGTGTATCCACTGTATCACTGTACTTGTAGAGAAGTCCTGTTCTGTACCAACTGATTTCTTTTTCTCATTGTGCCATCTCTCACATATACAGCCTATTTAAGATCATGACTCACCGGGCATGGTAACACACACCTGTAATCCCAGCACTCGGGAGGCGGAGGCAGGAGGATCACCCTGAGTTCAAAGCCAGCCTGGGCAACATGGTGAATTCAAGGCTGACAGAACTACATGGTGAGATTCTGTCTCAAAAATCAAATCAAATCAAATCATGATTCTACACATTTGCAAAGACCTAAGAAAAATGACAGTGATCCTAAAACAGATCCCATTCAGATGAAAGAAAATAGTTTTCATGTTTATTAAAAAGAGACAAGAGCTCTATATTTCTTCAGGCCTCTGATGTGAACTACTTAGAATGGAAATCAAAATCATTACAACCATTAACACTTAAAACATAAGCAAAGAATCATCTGTGCACATAGAAGTTTTCTCAAAACTGATTGTTTTGAAGGATGAACCACTTTGAAGAATCAACTACCAGAATGGTGACCAACATGGGTAACTCTTGTGCGCTGGAGAGGAGGAGGGGCCTCCTGAGAAGAGACGGGGATTGGTGGGGGAGAAAACAATAAGAAAGGCATCTAACTCGAAGAACATGAAAAGTTAATTTGGAAACTTCATTAAACTCTATGCATCACTACAGCAGCACGATCTCAGCATTTTGAAAGGTATTCGTCATCAGTGAAAGAAAAACATTATTTTGAAAGGAGTAGAGAGATTGATGCATCACTGCGGACTACTTAAGCCCCACGCAGCTTCGGTCTTTAGTATTAATCGAAACATGATGGCTTTTGCATACGGCACATAATTAAACATTTTCTTTTCAGGGCCTTATAGAATCCCCATATGTTTTTAATGGCATCATCTGAATGTTTTTCTTAATAATTCTGGCCGCCTGCTCCTGAATCTTCAAGTTTGTTTTTTCGGTCCTAATATCTTTTCTACAGAGGCTGCATTGTGCCAGAGGTTGAATAAAGCTCTGCAGGCCTGACAGTAGGCGGAGATGCACGCACAGACTCGCACACACTCTCATTTTCCAGGCTCCTCTCTCTTCCTTTTTGTTGCAGCCTGTACTGAGGAAAGACATGTGAGGAAGAAAAGACGAGGGAAGGATGTGAGCCCTGAGTCATGACTTCGCTCTACCATGTGGATGAGCCCCTTTCTTCTTAAAGGTTTTGCAGACTCGGGGCACAGGTCTGCCTGTCTATGAATGTTTGCTGGTACTCACGTAGGTGAGCGCGTACAGTGGAGTGGGATGATTTTACCATGACTGCAACAAAAGGTTTGCCTGATGCTTTGGGGCTGGACGTACCATGATTTGCTGACTCGATACCTACTGCCTAATGAGAACAGGCTTTCTTCTTTTGAGCAGAGGTCTATTTTCTGAACCAAACTCCTTCAGACATGACCCATAAAACTAAATAATGAAATGTTCGCCATTTGGCTTAGTCAGGCACATTTTGAGCTGTAAATCAGAATCACTTCCACTTCAAGTGGTATAAATGCAACCAAGTGGTCAAACATATAATCAAGAGAGGACTTTAGGGATGTATGAATAATCTGCAAATCCATGTCCACCAGGACTGTTACCCATAGTCTCGCACAAAGAACACAAGAGACTCTACTTAAACAATAAGTAAACCGAAGAGAAGAATGAGCTCCACTGTTGTTGAAATATACCCTTGAATTTGCTTTATCCCAACATAAATTTAAATTCTGGAAAATGACAAAGACAATAAATAACTCACATTTGAATCATAAGTCTCTTTTAAATTGAGTGTTTGAACTCAGATCCAAGTTCCAAAATATAATATATTTTTTTTAAAAAAGAAAGTGTTCTCACACTCTTTCCATATTTGTCATCTTGAAATCTGATGATGTGAATGAACAAAATGGAAATAGTAAGCGAAACGGCTTCCTTATGCTATTTTCTTCATTGAACTTCATTTATTTACAGATGGCCAAGTGGCTACAAAGGCATATGAAACTCTCCTGTTATTAAGAAGTGAGCTTTATCAAAAATTTCAAAGAACTGGTTTGTATTTCAGAATTCCACAGATGATGTGCCTTAAATAGAAACAACCACTCTGGAAACTCTTAAAACATATGCAGGCAAACAAGAGCAGAAACAAATTACCCAGGAATGAGAATGCTCTGGTTTTCACTGGTACCACTAACATTTGTTGTTGAAACTTGACTGAAACAACAAATAATCTTTAATACCCTCTTTTGTTTTCCCAATAAGCAAAAACACTTTCTTAAGAAACCCAAACCTTATACTTTTTCCCATCTGAATTGCTGAAGGAAAATTTATAATGTGGCAAATATCACAAAAAATAGAGAAGGTTCTGGAAATGAAGTGACTAAGAATTAAGAGTAAGGTTGTTTTTTAAAAAAAAAACAGTTGACATTTTCCCAACCCAGACTTCATCTCAGCTGCTGTGTCTCATAATCCCAGTCAAAGGACTGAGGTGCTAGAAATGTTAGAAATGCTGAAGATTCAAAGCCATGAACTCTAACAAGCTCACAGCGCATTAAGGACTCTCACATCAGTGCTCCTTTCTGGCCCCATAGCTGTGCAGCCTTGGTAAAAACTCAGATCTTTCGTAAAAGTCTTTGAGACATGAACACCATCAAGACAATTAAAAAAAAAAAAGACAATAACACTTCTGATCTTCTCCTAAAATTTGACTGAGAACATGTCTTTCCCTCCTCCCAAAACAAACTGTATGAACAAAAATAGCTCGGTAGTATTTCCACATTTGACATAACCTCCCCCCCCAACTTGTTGACAACTGCCAAGGCTTCCCACAGGCAAATCTCAAAGCTTTATTGCTGCAAGCCCAATACAAAGAAACTGAAGCAGTGACCAGTGTAAGTATCACTGCCCCCAACCCCCAGCATTTGAAAATTGATTGTAAGCATGAGGATTTATGTCTCAGAATAACATCTGTCGAAGAAGAACTTTAGACCCAAGTGATGAGAACTCTGAGAAGTACTCTGCTAGAAGCTAACTGAGCCTGATTTTCCAACCTTTCCTTTGGTGTTAGTAACTGAGAGCCAGCCTAACCCCTTAGGATGGAGCATAGACAGGCACTAAAGTGGGTAATAGAAAAAATCCTGTCTTAGTACTTGCCCACCACCCAAGATGGGCCCGAGCCTACATTATCTCCATCTTCCTAAGTGCAACCATGTAGTGGGCACTATTCAGTGCCAGGCACAGTGCGGAGCACTGGAGAGAACATACAGTCTTTGCTCTCAGAGAATTCAAGGTAGAGAGGACACACTTTAAGCACAACATAAAATGATAAGGATTATAACGGGCAGAAACAAAATGGCAGGAAGAACAAAAGTGGGGATTGCTAACTCTTAGGATGGAGAAAATTTCACAAAAGAGGTGACATCTAAGCACCTAAAGGTGTTCATACAGTAGGCAAGACAGCAAGACATAAAGTTAGAAATCTCCTAAGAAGAGAGCACAGCATGCACAAAGGCAGACCCGTGGCTCTCAAACTCTCTATTCATTGGAGGGGTGTCATTCAATGCAAATTCCAGGGCCTTGCTCCAGATCCCGTTTTGTTCGTCTAAATTGGGGACATGAAGTTTACAGCTTTGAACAAGAAGGTAGATCTTAGGTCCTACTTGGGAAAAAGCACCCAGCCAGGGTCACAGAGGGCCAAGGATACATTTAAAGGATGAAAAGAAATTCACTGTGAACAGAACACAGATTTATGGGAATGGGAAGTGGCTTGCTAGAGCTGTCTAAGCCATTGTGAAGCCCTGCTGATGAGATCCCAGGCAGCTTAGAAAACAAAAGCCACACTCAGAGCTGTGCTAGGGCCTGGTTCTAGGGCCACATGGGTGGTCACAGCACAGCAGGGGTCAGGGGGAGAGAAGAACTCAGTCCTCCGGTGCTCCGATCCCAGCTCTGTCACTTACTGACTTGGCCAGTTATTAGCGACTTGGGACCTTAGTTTTTCCTCTGAAAATGAGAATAACCTAGGTTGAGAATCTCTAAACTAAAATCTAGAATCCAAATGCTCCAAAATCAAAAACTCTCTAAGCACTGACATGCTGTCACAGGTAGAAAATTCCACACCACAAAACTTTGTTTTGTGCACAAAATTGTTTAAAATATTTTATAAAATTGACTTCAAGGCCACATGAAAAGGTGTAGATGGAACACAAATAATTTTTGGCTTAGACTTGAGTCCCATCCCCAACTTACCTTTTTACTTATAAGCAAATATTTAAACTTCAAAACACTTCTGATCCCAAGCACTTGAGACAAAGGATACCCTCTCCATAACAGCAAAATGCCATGATAGCTCTAAAGATTAAATAATATAATATACATGTAATGCCTGTCTCAATACTTTACATATTAAATCTATAATTTATTGAAAACTTGTATAAATACAGAGTGTGTGCCAAAAACTGTATACATCAGGAAAAAAAACTTGCATACCATGCTCCACTGCTGGTGGGAGTATAGACTGGAGCAACCACTATGGAAATCAGTATGGAGATACCTCAGAGAACTAGGATCGGAGGTCTCATTTGACCTAGCCATCTCCCTGCTGGGTGTCTTCCCCAAAGAATTAAAAGAATCATACCACAAAATGGATACATATTGAAGATATACTCCTAAGTGAAATAAATAAGTCACACATGTGTAAATACCGAATAGTTTCTCTGGTGTGAATAATCTGCAATAATACATAAGATCCTAATGAGATGACTGACATTTAGAAATGGGAAGAAAGGAGCTAAAGGTGTAGGGAAGGTGGGATGGGTAGGGGAAGGGTAATAAGGGAAAAGAAAAAAATGTGAGATAGTGAAAAGATGGAAATAAAGTGTTTGTAGATGGGGAGAGAGGAGAGGGTGAAGGGAGGGCAGGGACAAAGGGGAAAAACTGAGAACCAAGACCTGTCATGTAGAGGTACAAGATCCCAACAATGAATGTAACTGTACTGTATCCCTAAAGTGTACCAATAAACTCAATTAAAGCTGAAAAAAAAACGACTCATACCACAGTGCTATATGTGTACCCATGTTCATAGCAGCACAATTCATGATAACTAAAACTTGGAAGCAGTCCAATTGCCCATCAACAGGAGACTGGATAAAGGAAATGTGGGTTTTTTATAAAATGGAGTACTACTCAGCCATAAAGAATGAGATACTAGAGACATTTATAGCTAAATGGATGCACATTGAGGTGATGCTCTTAAGTGAAATAAAGAAGGCACATATGTGTAAATACCAAATAGTTTCTGTAGTATGCGAAACTAAAAGTGCAAATAAAGACTAAAGGGTATGATAGATAATGTGAAATAGGAAGAAAAGGTGCAAAGGAGAAGGGGAAGTTGGAAGGGTGGGGGAAAGGAAAGATGGGAATGGAATTAATATGAGAAACAGAAAAAATGGAAACAAAGTCTTTGTCGATAGGGAGGAGCGGGGGGGTTGAAGGGAGGAATGGGGAAAAAATAAGAACTGAGATGGATTATGTCAAGGTGCAAATTTCCAATCATGAATGTCATTATACTCTATACCTAAAATGTACCAATAAAATTAATTAATTAAAAAAAGAAAACTTGTATACATATTTTAATACTAAATGTATTGAACCATCATGAGAGTTATATAAGTTACCTTTGGCCTCTACAGTTACAAAAGATGCTCAAAGTTGTGGCCGTTAGCTCCCAGACACTTATCATTATGGCAAACTGCTGAAGTGTATAGATATTTTTTGGCAGACTATATATATTTAAAAAGATAAACTCAGAAAATAAGGGTTTGCCCACATGAAAGAAAACTGCAGACCCCTGCCCCTCTATGGAGTCTCCCCTGTAGGTTGCCATGCCTAAATGTCACCAAGCTGTTAACAGTTCAGCTCCCTCAGACCTTCTCTCTCATTCTCTACTGTGAATCCGGTCCAACATCACCAGCCTCTTTCTGGAGGTGGGTGCTCCAATCTGACATGGGTACCTACCCACTATCACCACGAGTAAACCCAACAGTTTTTCACAGCTTGTCTCCCCTGATTACACATGATCCCAAACCAATCTCAATATCACCATCATTATTTATGATAGTTGGCACTTTACCTGAATACAATTAATTTATCTGCCAAAGATGCACTTAACTGGCTGTCCCATGAAGCTCCTCGTTGCTCTGGCATAAACAAATCAGAGCAGAAAGAGAAAGTATTCCTGACTTTGAAGAAGGGAAATAACTGTGTGCAGTCCTTGGCTCCTCGTTATATTATCACTAGGAAGACCCTAAATTTAAAGGATATTCTGGAGACATAAGACATTTTCCTCCACTTTCTCTTATCTTTTTTTTCTCATTGAGTTTACTGGTACATTTTAGGTATGAAGTACAGTTACATTCATCATTGGGATTTTGTACCTTTACATGACAGGTCTTGGTTCTCATTTTCCCTCTTATCCCTGTACTTTCTCTCATCTTCCCATCGCCATAACTTCAAACATTCTCTTCATTTTACAGATGGGAATATATGGAGTTTCAGATAAATTAGATAGCTTGGTCACCAGGCCCCTAAACTACAAAGACTTCAACCCAGACCTCCTGACTCATGGTACAAGTTCCTTTTACTGCTCTACATCTGCTACTTCTCGTGTTCTGCTTACCTTGACCTTCATTAGGAGAGCTAATGAATACTAAATAGAAATCTATAACAAAGCTAGAAATCTACTTCTTAAGAAAGGGCCATTCATGATAGAGACATTGAAAACATAACTGGGCTCCTTTTTTATCAATTGGGATCACATTTGGAGACACAGCTACTCATGATCATACAGTCGAAAGAATAAATTTGGGATCACAGAATCTGGGCTCACAATCCTGAATCTGCCACTTAACTGTTTACATGACCATAAACAAGATACTGAAATTGTGAGTTTGATTCTTTTTATAAGTCTCAAGAGATGACCACCTCTAAACTCAGTGTGATTGTACAGCGATGGACATCACAAGCCTCACTTAGGAATCTCCCACAAGTCCTAAATAATTCCTAGTCTGCCTACCCTAAGACCAGTGTCATCAAACTTTAGCACGCATGAGAGCTTCTTAAAACACAGCTTTCAAGCCAAGCTTTCCTATAATCCCAGCTCTCTGGGAGACTGAAACAGGAGGATTGTGAGTTCAATCCCAGCCTGTACAATTTATTGACTTAGTGAGATCCTATCTCCAAATAAAAAATAAAAAAGGCTGAGGGTGGAGCTCAGCAGGAAGGCCCTGAGCTCAATTTCCAGTTCCACAAACGAACAAATACAGCTTTCTGAGCTGCCCAACCCTCAGAGTTTCTGATTCAGTAAGTCTGGATGGAACCTGAGAATCTACATTTCAAGCAAGTTTCACCAGGGAGGTTGATGCTGCTGCTCTAGGATCACACTTGGAGAAGCACTGTTCTGGAGCCACGTCAAGGTGTCACACAGACATTGAAAGAGAAGTCACTGACAAGAACTCTTCTTGAATAGCTATGCTAGCTACTAGCTGTCAACCAACAACTCACAAACAAGGCCAGCCAAGAAAACAGAAGGCCAAAGAGCTGTAGTCTTGCTTCTTTCTTGTACTGAGTGTCATGGATATATCAAGGAAAGAAGACCCTGTGTCAGATAAACAAGTTCGGCTAAAGGTCCTCATAATTACTACCTTCAGAAAGTTCTACATGAGGCTATTCACTCTCCACTCCTGAAAATTTGCTGCCTTATAAATAGCCCCCGAAAGTCTGTGGGAGCAGCCAGACCAGTGCTTCAGTGAGACACTGTTTCTGAGTCTGATGAAGGTGGTCGACCAATTTCCCAGCAGCCCACAGTGTGATTTCTGCATTGCTGGCTCCTGAAGTTACCCCACTTCCTCCATTTTCCCCCCTCCATCCCAAAAGCACACACAAATGTACAAAATCTGCAAGTCTTAGGGAGGTGTAATTAGGGCAAGAAGTGCACCAGCAACAGCTCATCTTTACAGATAATCATTTTTCTTAAAGGGCAGTGGACTTCGCTCCTTGAAGAAAACAACAAACCCTCAGAAAACACATTAACCCTTTTTTATGAAGGTGGTACAGACACTATATTCTCTTTTGTCTCTAGATATGAAGAATACATAAAAATGTGATGAACAGACCCTGGCATATATATGGTTCTGTTCTTGAGAAGAAATTTGTAATATATCTCTATTTTGCTGCAGCCGGATTCCACCATGTCATCAATTTCTACTGTATTATCCGATGTTTGGATCAGTTGGAATATTAAGCAGCCACCAGATTTTGAACTTTTCATTCCTCATGTATTTGGCCCTTCAATGATCAGGCTCTCTTTCTTTGTGATTATAGATATATATATCAGACCTTGAAATCAACTTTCTTTGTTTTATCAAGACCCGGTGGGTAGTGATTCTGATCTATCATTTTTACAACAGTCTCTTCCCCGCGGGCTCCAGGTCGTGATGGTGGCATTGCTACGATTTATGGTGGGGATTGTTGACGGAAAATGTATGCTCTTTTTGATTTTCCTTCTTTCCAACACCTGGTTCTTATTTTCCCAACTCTAGCTTCTGCCATTTTAAGCATTATTTACCATTTGCTGAAATGCATACGTCTATTTGGAGGGGGATGTGTAAGGTGTACGTATTTTTACAGTTGGCTATGATTTTTCTTCTTTTCAACCCAATTCTGATTTTTTTACATTTTCTTATGCTGTGAGGGGCCTGGAGTTCATATTCATTTCTTATTTGCCTTATCTGCCATGACATATTAGTTCTCTCGGAAAGAAAAAGAAAATGCAGGCACGTTAAGTTCCTCACAGAGGTTTGTGAATTGTGTCTGTGATTCACACTGTAGGTGGTCACCTCCCTTTCCAACCTGGATAGGTTATTTATTACCTACTGAAGGCTTGTCTCCCCCGAAGTCCCAAGGCAAGGCTAATTTTTCTTTCGAGTCTAAGAGCATTTCAGAATAATTTGGCAAAAGGAAGAGCTTACAAACCCTGATAGGAATCCATTTGCCAACATTGAAGAAAACATTAAAAGGTAGAAATGAGGCCAATAAAGATGCTCACATGTGAGATGTGTTTGATTTCAGAGATTAACGTGTAGGTCTCCCTTCTAATGCAAATTGTAAACCAACAGAGACTATTTTTCCACCAGAAATACCCAGAAACATTGAGCACTATGAATGTCTTGTCGATAATTGATTTTTTACTTCCACTTTTAACCAAGGCTTCTTTTGTTAATCTACATACTTTCCCAAGAGCCCAGGTAGTTTATGGTATCATTTAAATGGGATAAATATTTAACATTCCTTCCACTTGCCCTTTCACTCTTTCCTGGAAACATAAATAAACTTCTTTGATGATAAATTTTAAGTGAAAAAAAAAAAACTGGTAAAGTAAGTCAATCATGTATGTTCTGGTAGAGATAGTGAATATCACCTCTGGATAAAGTGCACAGTTTTCTCAGTGTCGCCCCTGCCAATGCCTGGATCCCCATATAGTTATTAGTGGTGGCATCCTTTTGCTCTAAAAACTGGCATATAGATCATACTGTTCCACATCTGATCTCCCTTTCTTCCTTTCAGTAACAAAAGAACCAAGTGTGTTCTTACCATCCACATTTCACAGTTGAGGAAACTGAGGAACAGAGCTGGGACAGAACTCTTGACAGTCTTTGCTCAACCTGCCAGCACATCAGGTGTGACAGGAAGTCATATGGTTAACCCCCCCTGTCTTGTCCTGGGATGGAATCTTACCATCTTACCCTACCCCTTTGTTTTCTCATGCCCTCGAGCAGGAATGGAGACCTGACGTGTGAACACACAACCAAAAGCAACACTCCTGGAGTCGGAGGAGCCACAGGGAGAGTGATCTGACCCCACTCGGCTTCCTGCCTCCCCCTGGATGGTGCACATAGGCCACCATCTGCCTGTACCTTAACCCAGCTCCACCAGTGCACCTCCCAAAGTGCCACTTTATGTCAAAGCCTGAAATTCTCAGATGTACAGGAAGGTGTGTGTAAATAGTCTATTCCAGTATCAAAACCTATCATTTCCACCAGAAACAGATACTCCCTCTAATGAGATCCCTATCTTTTCTGATAACTGTACATACTATTATCTGAAAGATTTCACTGTAATTCTATATTTAGTTCTAGTTGTCTGTTTCTTTGCCATGAGTATGCTGTTTTTATCACAGTAATTTGTAGTACAGTTTCAAGTCAGGGATTGTGATACCCACTGCCTTGTCTTGGGTGCCCAGAATTGCTTTTGCTATTCTAGATCTCTTCTGGTTCCAAATGAATTATTGGATTGTTTTCAGCTTTTTCCATTGTTAACATTTACCAAACCAGAAAGGATCTAGAAGATGGTGAGGATGGTAAAGGAATAGTAACAGCGGCTACAAATTTGAGGAATCACTATACACTGGAACTATCAGTGTCTTGCTTATAATATATCTCATTAATCTCATGATCCTAAGAGCAACCTATTATTGTTGTTCTTATCCCCATTTTATAGATGGAGGAACTAAGGTTCTGAGAAGTTGCTGCCAGTGCCCAAGGTCCTGTGTCTATTGAGGAACAAAATAAGGGTTCTAATGCAGGCCTTGGAAGCGCCAATGCCTTCACCTTCCGCACTGTGTCTTCCAGCCTTTGGCCCCTTATAATTCCTAATGGAGGAGAATTCGCACAAATATTTCTGGAGATCTCAAGGCTATAAAACAACTGTTTAGGGAAACCCATTTTCAAGTCCCCCTTCTGTCTCTCTGAAACAGGAGCTATCTTTCTCTCAATAAATTTTCCTACTCTTTCAAAAAAAAAAAAACTATTCGAACTTTACCTAAGGATAATTATTTCTCCACCCTCTGGGGTATCTGTGGAATTTCAAGAGCCATGCAGCAAAGGAGCCTGAAGTTAGCATTTTGGACTGTGGCAAGCTGTGCAGTCCTGTAACACAGGCACTCGTGTTAGAAATGATCACTAGTGAATCGTCTTTCTATTTTATCATCCACTGGGTAGATATTTTGGAGTGGGTCTAAAGCAAACGTCTTTATTACTCTGACCCCCTACATGGACTCTGATTATGCCCAGGCCTGAAATGATGAAATCGGTGAGATAAGTAGAGGCAACCTAAGGTTCCTCAATCACCCAAGTAGTTCTTACTGACAAAACTATTTGCTAAGAACTTGCCAGTATGTTAGTACTGGGCTATACTTTGTCTATTCTAGGTCTGGACAATTTTGACCCATAGCCCTGGTATGATATATTATACTGGAAAAGACACAGAGTAGGTCTCTTAGTACTGATGTAGTACATTCAGTGGAATCTTTTTTTAAAATATTACCCAAGAGTTAACAAATTCCAAGTTAATAGAAATTATTTTTAACCATTAAAAATATAATCAAAGGACCAGGGATTTAGCTCAGTGGTGCCGCTGCCTACCTCACAAGCACAAGGACCCAAGTTTGATCCCTGGTACAAAAAAAAAAAAAAACAAACAAACAATCAAAGCCACATGTGGTGGTACTTATCTGTAATCCTCATACTTGGGAGGCTGAAGCAGGAGGATTGACATGATTTTGAGGCCAGCCTGGGCTACACAGTGAGTTGAAGACAAGCCTAAAATACATAGTGAAAACCTGTCTCAAAAAAACCCAAAAATTATAGAATAAGTAGAGAGAGTCCCACATCTGGCTGGCAGGACTAATAAGAATGGAATTCAAGCATATGTTTGTCCACAGACTTGTTTCTATCAATTTTATAATTCTAGAATTCTAGATTCTCTAATCCTGTACATGTACAAGTAAATGGTTTTCTCATCTATGGCTACCTACTTTCATTGCCTAGGGAGCTTTTTGAGAGTAATGATACCTGAAACTGACCCTTAGAAATTCAGACTTAATAGGCTTGAGATTGGGGGTCTAGACATCAGCACAGGCTAAACGCACCCAGATGATCAGTGGGCTGGAAAACATCATTCTGAATAAATCTCTACTAATGGTCAGTAACTCCCCTGTCCTATCATATATTATAACTGCTACCAGCCAAGTAAAGCTTTGGATAGAGATCTCTGGCAATCTGGAGACTGCAGATTTATTCCTCATTTATTCTAACTGGTATGTTCTGCGCTTGCCTAATTCATTCACTTACTCTTCCAATACGGCTGAAAGAGTACTTATGGTATGACAACCCAAAATTGTCTCCACACTATAAAAACACCTGTTTACTGAATAATCCCATAAAACATCACAGTAACTTTTTTCTTCATAAGACAGAATTCACCTCTGGTTTGATGACTAAATTAGAATAAGTAACTATAAATTCTCCATCTTCACTTTGCAAGACAGACAGGTAGTAATGTTTAATATCTTTAAAATCTAAATTTCTAAAGCTCCTGCTCATGGATGGGGATTTAGCTCAGTGGTTCAGCCACCTGCCTCACAAGCACAAGGTCCCAAGTTCAATCCCCAGTACCAAAAAAAAAAAGAATTTAAAAAAATTTTTAAATTTTTTAAATAAAAAATAAAATAAAACACTAACCCAAATAAAACTCCCACTGAACCTTTACCAACTACTATAAATTCTCTACTCCTACATTATATTTTAGCATCTCCACTGAGCTCCAGATCAACTGCCCTGCAAGTAGCTACTCCCCAACACCAAATTCAACATGTCTGCACCATTCTAGACCTTGGCAATATTTATTTATAGTAAAAAAAATTACCATTATCCACTTATCTGCACTAGCCAGAAAGCCAACTCTTCACCCCTTCTGACTTTCTCCGTAATAAAACAGTCACCAAAATATTGTGCCATAAATATGTTGTGAGCTGTTCACTTCTCTTGATTTCCATTACCTACAATCCAAAAACCTAATCATTCTCTCCTGGATACTGTAAGAGCCCAAAATCCATCTCTAAGATCCATTTTTTGTATAGAAGCAAGCAAGATCTTTTAAAAACATATATTGGATCACGACACTTACCTATATAAAACACATCAACAACACCTCAGCACTCTCAGAATAAAGACCAAGTCCTTCAGTTGCAAGAGAGACTTCAAGATTCTGCCTAACTGGCCCCTCTGCCCCACAACTGAATCAATAATTGCAAATAGGCAACTGCTACTATGTAAGTGCAATAAACAAAAAACAAAAAATCAGAAGAATGTGAAAGGAGATTCTGGACGGCCTTCCTATTTTCCTCTGATGAGCTATTTTGTTTGCCTGGCTAAATTTTCCTCTGCATATCCCATTCTTTCTCTCAGACATATTTGCACTCCCTACAAATACCCAACACTAAAATCTAACCCCACTGAAGCCTGCAGGAGCTCCTCAGGCAGAGTTAGGCACACTACCTTCCCTGTAGTCAAACTACCTTGAACACATCTCTTGCAAATGTCCCTTTCTTCATAGATGTCTGTCTCCATCACTAAACTGGGTACCATCCTCCTCCGGTACACAACTTCAATAAAATTTACTGACCGTGTGAATTGAAAAGTAAGTAAACAAAACCATTCTATGACATATTTTAAAGGAGTGACCCACACACTGTAATGTGCATTAAAATTCGTTGGTGATCTTGTTAAAATGTCGCCTCTGACTTGTGATCCTTGGGTGAGGCCTGAGAATCTGTATCTCTACAAGCTCCCAGGAGACACTGTGCACACACTAGGTAGGGAGACTTTAGAACTCGGTGATCACGAAAAGTAGGGAGGTAAATTGAGAACTGTTCTTGTAGAAATTAAGCAAAGAAAAAAATAGCTCTGCTTCACCTCTTGTCCGTTGGATAGGCCTGACATCTTGACAGCAAGCAGCTTCCTGAAGTGCTAGAGAGAAAAACCCGTTGTAATAACCTTTCCCCAGCTGGACAGCCCGCTTCTGGCTCTCCAGGTCCTTCGGGAAGTCCTAAATTGAAGCTGAATCCCTGGCTTCTGCTTGCTACAGGAGCCCAGGGCCTGCCTGTTTCCAACTCTGCAGATGGCTCAAATGTGCTTCCTTGTCACCTCTAGCAAGCGCACAGGCCTCCAAACAAACCTGCCAAGACTGGGGGCATAGGATGGCTCAGTCCTCCTTTCTCCCTCCCTATTCTACAGCAGCAGCATCGCTGGCTGCCATTCTGGGCATTCACTGCTCTTCAAACCGTCCCACCTCATTGACAGCAGCCCTGGCACTGGCTGGGCTGCCTCGGCCTGGCCCACACACCTCTTCTGACCCAGCATCCTTTGTGTGCTGATAGTCCCTGCAAGGACTCACAGAGCTGCCTGAAAGGCAATCCCAGCTTTAGTTAGAAATTTTCCTACCCTCAGAATTCTGAGATGCTACTGGGGATTTACAAGTTGTTTTAAGGCTGTTTTAAAGACAAACCCATGGTATTTACATAGATATTTGGGCCTGTGTAAAGTACTGTGTGGTTCTTTATAAAAGGTGCCGTATAAATGTTCTTGTATTACTAGAAGGATTATATAAAAGATGTTAAAACATATTCTGACCAAGCAGTGGTATAGATGGCCACAGAATATAATGTATTCATTGTAAAGAAATCCCCACAAGAGACCTCTGAAATCTTACATTGATTGAGTTGTGCTGGACCTGAAAACACATTGAAAATTTTCCAAATGGTAAAATATTAAATATACTCTTTTTTAAAATATTTACCATTTAAACATTAAAGTACTGTAACTGGCTGACCTTTCACAGCAGTTTTTGTTCTACTTTTCCAAAAGCAGCCAAAAAGGGATTGTTTTCTTTTTAATGCTTTGTTTTGTCTTTTGGGGGAAAAAATGAACAGACTTATTTTGAGAGCACAGCTCCCCCCTCTGCCTATGCAATAACATCATAATGGCAGAATAATCACAGTAAACAATGCCCTTGGGATTTAGTTGGCTACAGCAAGGGACTCTGGGAGCCAATTTCAGTGCTTTTCTTAACTACATCATTGCATTTTTGTCTGCAAGTGGATAAGAAGAGTCTCCTTTCAGAGCAGGTTGATGGAAAGTGCTAATTGCTGACATATTAGCTAATTGTTATGATTAGCCCCGAACTTTTTTTCATTCAAGAAGTCAAGATCTCAGCTGTGAAGTATGAAGATGCTTTATGACAACACTGCTATGAAAACATTCAAACAATGAGAGGCTAATCTTCAGAAGCATTCAATCCGGTGGCAACTAGACAGCCGTGCCTTTAAAGAACCCTCAGGAAAAAAAAATATCCTAACTGCTGCATCCACCCAATATTTCAGACATAAGTGCTCTGGGGTTATCATTAACGATCTGTTTTTTTTACAAATCCTCTATGACTTTGGAAAACTGAACTCACTCCAAACCAAACAAACCACACGAAACCCACAATGGTCCAGTGACAATGGCAGCAGCTTGGAATCTGCGGTAATGGGCAGCTGCACAGTGCACACTTGCACGTTTCTCTGTTTGTTAAAAGTCAGCACGGGGCAACTGGCATTTGGGTCATTTTCGACTATAGCTCAACTCGCGAAAATGACTAGTTATGAATACTAAACCGGGCATGTTCATTAATAGAGGAAAAAAAAAAAAAGGAGAGGAAATAAGTAGAGAAAGTAGCAAGAAACCAAATTGCAGGGTTCGGTCCTTGACTGTAGCCATGGAATGACTCATTATTTTATGCCTTATCCGGCTGACTTGTAAGTTCAAGAAGATATTTACTGCTTGCTCTGAGAATAATCTTTCTTCATATAAAATATTATATGATTGAATTTTAATTTTAAATGATGCAAGACAAGTATGGACATTGAAGTATAAGCCTGTCTATCATGATAAAATTTCTGCTTTATATATTTTAACAAATGAACAAAATGCAAGCAAGACACCTTCTGAAATGCTTCGCTATATAAATAATTATATTTTATAATACATCCATTAATCATTATTTTGACCTTTTCTTCCTACAGTGATATTCTTTTTAAACCCTAAATATAGGAAAATCAGTTTTTAAAAACCAGTCTGTTTTAGTTTCTACATAGTTTGAATATTTGGAGAGACTTCACTAGTTACTAACTAGTGAACATAGATAGGGTTCTTTATAAGATTAAATATGATAATAAAACAGAGCCTGGCACTTAGTGAACACCCTATAAATGCTAGCTGCCATCATCACCATGATCAAAGTGACAAGTAACAGGTCAAATATTCGTACTTTCATTTATACAAAATAGTATGTGTTCCAGGAAGCTAACATATAACAGGCACAGCACTGTACATATATTATCTGTCAATGTTATTAAATTTCCTTTTGTTTTGTTTGTAGCATATGACAAATTGCCATTTTACTGAACACCTATTAGATAATAGGCATTCTAGTCTGTGGCTTAGATTAGGGCTCTGACTCCATACACAAACTGAGCAGAAGTTAAATACCTAATAAACAAACAACTCAAATATGGGTGTACTGGCTCACATCTGTTAGCCCAGCAGGAACCGAGGAGGGTGAGGCAGGCGAATCACAAGTTAGAACCCAGCCTGAGAAATTTGGTGATTTAGTGAGGTCCCGTCTCAAATAAAAAATAAAAGGGTTTGTGATACAGCTCAGTGAGAAGGTAGTGGGTTCAATACCCAGTAAGGGTGGGTGGTGGGGAGAGGTATTTCACTAGTCTGACTTCAATTTAAATGCCCCAGGGGTAGACTCCTTAGGTTCTAAAGTTAAAAGAAGGTAGATTGACCAGGTAACAGGGAAAAAGCATAAAAGGTTTACAGAGAGAGAGAGAGAGAGAGAAGGAGGGAGGGAGGGAGGGAAGAAAAGGGAGGGAGAGAGAGAGAAAGGGAGAAAGAGAAGCAGGCCAGCCACACACAAAGCCAAGATAATAATATCAAAGTCTTTCTATACTAAATTTGTAGTAATTAAATGAATAACAATTTTGTTTTTTTTCTCTTCCCAGGACTTTTCCAAGCCTTTTCTTTTCCACAATTCCAACTAGATACTCAAAAATTCGCTTTGTTTTACTTCAAAGATCAGAAGAAGACACGTCTCTCTCTTTCTGGCCCTCCCCCTAACCTGAGAGCTGCTCTGCCTGAGACTCAGCACCGACTCCCAAGTCCAGGTAGAGACTGGGCCAGAAGGGCACATCCTTCCTCTTCCCACAGGAAGCCCTCTGCTCCCTCCTGGCCACTGCTCCCCTCCTGCAAGACAAATCATTTAGCTCATTTTCCTCTTCTTTCTCTCCTGTTTTCTCTTTTTAAATTTACCCTCAATAGGAATTATTTGAAATTATTACATATGAGGTTCAAAATTCTCACCAGAGTAGAGTTTTATTTAAAAGTAAAGGTTCGTGTAAAAGAAACTGTATGTTGAGAAAGTATTTCTATAGCTGAATTAAGTAAAGCAGTTATTTTAAAAGAAAAGATATTCTTGAATTGAGCCAATAATTGGTTTTCTACATAGCACCAACATGTTTTCCTACCAAAATATAAATTTATCCTATTTTCTACAGGTATCATTGCTATGATGCTTTCATTTCTAATTTTTTTAATTTTCATATCTAAGAACCAAGCTATGATTCAATATGTACAGTCTTAAGCATTTTGAGCAATTCCCATCCAACTATTCACTGGAATAAAATCCTTGAATATTTTAATATATCCCCTGAAAATGTATTAGTCGATTTGCAATCTGACTATAAAATTTTTCTACAAATGTTCAAGGGTGAGCTTAAAGGGGCTGGAAGGGACTGCTTGAAAACACATATTATCAGTAGAAAGAGAGCAAAGTTAAAATCACTTGTATCAAGTGCCCTCACCTGAAAAGGAAACCAAGCTCAGAAGTCATGAGGTGACTTTTCCAATGCACACCTCAGCCACGGGCAGGCCCATGGAGTCTGTGTGCCTCATGCCTTCTTTAGGAAGCAGATGGCTCCTGGGGTTAGCCACTTGGAGAAACAGCTGTCCTGATGGAGTGCTGAAATGTATCCAAGCCACCCAAGACATGAGGCAAGTAATTACAGACCGGATGTGAATATTCCACTTCCCCATTTCCAAATTTAAAAGAAAAGGAAAGAAACATGGTACAATTCACTCTAGCTTGTTGTAAAAGGGCTTGTTTGTTTTTCGCTGAACTTTTCAGATTGGTGAATTCTATCTCCATACTCTTGGGTCTTATCCCCAAATCAAGTCAGGGGCCCATGGAGCTATCAGATATGTGACAGAGTTAGCAAAGGTACACAAATTCAACCACATTACTTGTGGCCTATGAGGTACAGTTCAATGTGTTCCAAAGAAGTGTAAATCTTCTATAAAAAAGAAAAACAAAAGCAGCCATCTCCCTGTTATAGACTGTATTCCCGAACATGGTATTACTATTTGTGTAGAATATGTGTGGACCTACATAAGAACCATCAGAGTCTTTAGAGACAACCTAATCTGAGTTCAAATTCTGCCTCTGGTTTTCTCTAACCTTTGGAAGTTATTTAACAACACTGGACCTAATTCCTCACAGTAGTGTTCTCAAAAAGATATGTGCATGCCCTAATACCCATACCTGCGAATATAACCTCATTTGGGGGTGAGGGGAAAGATCTTTGCTAATGTAATTAAATTAAGTTTCTCAAGATGAAATCATCCTGGAAGTATGGTAAGGAAGTGCTGCTAAAGGAAAGGAGAGAAAGATTTGGATCCCTGGAACCAAAGAAAAAGGCCACTTGTCTTCATTTGCTGTGTGCTGCTATAAGAAAATACCTAGGACTGGGAAAAGTTATAAGGAATGGAATCCCATTGCCTCACAGTTTTGGAGGCTGGGAGGTTAATGCCTAGGTACCTGCTGAGACCATTTTCTTCTTTCAATATGGCATTTTTCCATATTGCATCCCCCAGAGGAACAAAAGGGTAGTGCTTACTTCACAACAGGCAGAAGGGCTAAGAAAGCATGAACGTTCCCCAAAAGCCCCTTTATTAAGCCATTAATCACACACCAAAGCGGACAGAACCCTCTCCTCCTCACCTCTTGCAGGCCCTAGTTCCCAATGCCATTGTATGAGTTCTGGAGGAGGCAAAGGTTCTAACCAGAGAGCAGGTGAAGCCAGGGCCAGAGACAGATGTGTCACCACCAGCCACGGAACACCCAGGGCTGCTACCAGAAGCTCGGCAGAGAGCTGTGGAACAACTGTCCTAAACAGCCTCTGAGGCAATCAGTCCTGTAAACTCCTCGGTTTTGGACTGCTAGCCTCCAAAATTGTAAAAAGATACATTTCTGTTGTTTTAATCCACCAAGTTGTGGTCATTTGTCATGGGAATCCTAGAAGCTAATATACTCATATGTGACATTTACCTCACCCATTGTGATGAGGCTCACAAGAGATGATCAAAAGGCAGCCGACCTAGCACCTGCTCAGTGGACGTTAGCTCTTCCTTTACTTTCTGTGCAATGAGAGTAGGTAGGAGGGAGGGAGGCTCTTGAGGATTCAGGCTATTGATCCCCTATGTAGGTCTTGTGCTCCAGACACCCTCTGCGGTAGCTCCCACCCCAGGAAGCATCAGGCACGGTGTGCACCAGCCTGTTCACACGGGCTTTTCTCTCCTATCTGCTTCTCTGTGGGGCTCTGCCACATGATGCTCTGGCCAACTAAGCTGCAAGAGAAAAAACTGCCTCCAGAGCAGGCTGGTCTGGGAGGCCAGCTCCTGGGTATCATTGTCCAGGCTGGGCACCTCACACCACTGTCTCTCTGGGTGACAGCTACTCTCCCTTTCATGGCCCAGATCCACAACCCAAAGAATTCCATGGATTCAGTGTCCTTTTCCTTTTGAGTTTATTTATTCTCTGTTTACTCCCTTCTTTAACTGACAGGTCAATACAAATACTAAAAAATCTCTGTAGCACAGTTTCATTATCCTTTTACAGATAAGAAAATATGTCACACATTTTTAATTCCCCTTCTTTTCATTTTTGCTTCCCCTGGAAGATGCATACTCTAATGGAAAGAAAAATAAGGAACCAGACTTTATTCAGGTCCTAAATCAACTAACTACTAAAGATATGTCTAGATACGGAAAGTACACACACACACACACACATGCACACAAAGAAAAAGAACTTGTTGAAAACATAATCTGAAGTCATTTCTGTTTAGAATTCCATCTTCTTCACTATTGACTTAATTCAGGAAAAAATCTATGTACAAGAAGGTAGCACTAGATTGTCTTGCAGTGTATGCTTTCCTCTTGTTCCCCCTAAACTCCCGACTCCAAGAAAAAGCAGCAGTCATAACTGTTTGGCCCTACATAATGCACTGATATGTAATTAAGAGCTATAGCAATGGCAAAGCCTTTTCATCTGCTTAGAATACAGGCTCTAAAAACCAAAGGTGTCTTAAAAGCTTAGTTATCTCCTTTGGTGAAAGAAATAAACCTTTTGCATCGTCTTCCTTGTTTTTTCTTAATTGAGGCATATAGTTTAATGAAGGAGTTAAAGATAGAACCCAGGGTCTTTGCACAGAGATACATCAACAGCCCTTTGTAAATTTTGAGACAATGTAGCTCAGTTACCCAGGCTGGGCTCCAATTTACAATTCTCCTACCTCCACTGGTTTGATCATTTGAGAGACACACTACAGGTATATGAAATGGACAATAGCAAAGTATCCCCTTAACGTGAGAAGCAATAAGGCTCATGTTCTTGCTTGCTGGAGTAATCTTGCTAGCCTGAGTATGGATAATCTTCAACATCTGGACCAAAAAGAAAGAAGAGAGAGGAGTATTATGGGCGAGCTGCTGTTTTATTTCACGATCTGTGATAGGTGTTTTACATATGTTCCAGCGTCTGATTCTCACAACAGTTGTAAGAGGTAGATGTTATTATTTCCATTTTATAAATGTGGTAACTGGGGCTTAAATAATGCGGGCGATCCATAATTGGGCCATGAATAAATAAAACTTACACCTGCCTGCTTGTAACTTCCCCCTCCATCTTGGAAAGGTGTTCTGGAAGATGGAATTCAGGAGCAAACAACAAACTAGACGTGGTTGTTTATTTTTAGGTGCCCAAACAGTATTAAAGAGAGATAGCTTCATTACTAAGAACAGAGAAAAGAAAAAAAATTTCCTAGGCTTAAATCTGATTGCAACACAATTTAAATCCACGGAAACTTATCCTGATATCAAAAGACTAGCTTTGCATGCACCGGTTCTGAAGGCTTTGAAACCCTAGTCACGACGCAGCAGGTGTGGAGGGCGGCCACACTCCCCCACGGCCACAGCCTGCCCTGTGTTTCCGTAAACCCTTTCTTCCTCGTCTCCTCCAGACCCACCTGACAGAGGAAGGGAGCACAGAAAAGATGATGTGTCGTTTCTAAGGTCAAGTAAAGCATAAACATTCATATAAAACTTTTCATATAAAAGTTCCAATAAAATCCAAAGAAGTTTTGCAAAATTTTCTTGAAATAAATGCTCTCGGGAGACTTAGCAGCTCATCCATTGTTACCTTGACAGACTTAGTAATGAGAAAGCCCTTTGGGCAAAGCACTGTTCTGAAGTAGATTCAAAGCCTGTGCACGGAACAGTTTTTGCCTTTAGAGAGCTTGCAATCTAGTGGGCAGTCACATCGACCTATTAGAAAGTACAACTGAACACTCACCATTCTGGCAATGAATCTATCAGAAAAGAAGAGAAATCCGTACAGTTTTGAGAGATGGGGGGGGGGCACTGGACTGAGATGGGCCTTGAAGGATGAAAACCAGAATTTGATGGCTGGGGTTTAGCTCGATGTCACCAAGCCTGCCTCTCAAGCACAAGGGTCTTGAGTTCGATCCCTGATGCCGAAAAGAGAACAGGATTTGAGTAGGGGGATAATCATCAGAGCAGGAGAGGACAACTGAAATTGAAGAGAGGGTCATAAAAATTTGGTACTATATCTCTATAGTAGGCAGAAAAGGAACTATTAAACAAAACCAATAAATTCAGGATTGTTGTGACTAGGTCTCCTTTTCAGGCCAAGTTCCTCTATTCACATGCTGTACTTAACTCATTGCCAGCCTGACAGTCTCCTAAGGAAAAAAATCTCTCATATGGGGCAGTTAAAGGCTCATTTTACTTTCCACAAATACATTTGCCTACTTTCCACAGCTCTTCTGCACAGGGACAAAGAAGCTTTTAATCCAAAATGAAATATAATTGTCACCCATTTCGATGTAGAACTGAAACAATGGGTGAGAACTGTTGGCAGCATACGAATCTGAGACTTCCTAGTAAAGAACCCAGCTACGTGAGAGAAGGAGCTCAAGGCGAGTCCTGGTAAATTTCCACAGTCTACCTGGGAAAGCATTATCTGCTTGTGCTCAAGAAAGATACCCTTCAGTAGGCCGCAACAGAACAAAATCCTTGGCAGCTCGCTTTTTGAACCAGAGATCTGTGGATACAAGTACACACACAATGCATCACAGCTCACAAAATTTTATGACTGCCTACATCTGAACCAAAACAAGAAGGGTAATTCCGTGAAAATGAAAGTTGCCACCAGGTTTCTGGCATGGAAAACAAATGTAGTCTATAAATGATACAAAATTTTCCTTTTCTGTTTTAGTTATGACTGTGATGGGAACGACCAGCCAATGTCAGCCATATAATTAGTTGACAGCTGACTTCACCTAAACCGCCCACAGATCTGGGAGTTTCTCAATCCTGTAAGTCTTGGCTTCCTGTCCAGTGTCCTCCTTGCCTGCCTGGTATTAGTACATCTACCACCCCATCAAGAGTCCTCACTAAACTTTATTCAACAGTGACAACCAAAAGTAGAGGAGGACCAAACATTCATACTTTTAGAGTCAGCTTTCTTTTTTTTTTCCTGGTACTGGGGATTGCATCTAGGGCCTCCATACTGAGATACATCCCCAGCCCTTTTTTTATTTTGAGACAGGGTCACACTAAGTCATTAGATTGAGCTCAAATCTACAATCCTCCTACCTCAGCCTCCCTCAGTGCTCAGATTACAGGCATGAGCCATCAGGCCTGAATAAAAAACCTCAGCTTCTAAATACCAAAAATGCCCATCAATTCCTCAGAATCAGAAACGATGTCTCTCATATATCTTGGTCTGTGTAGTGTTTTTATCACAAAAGCTAAGACAGGGGCTCTCAAAATGTTTATGAATAACTGCAAATCTTTAATATCAATATCTTGTTCTTTATTGTTTTACAATTAAATAGTAGAAAATTAATTATCCAATATTATACCTAAAATATTTGAGAATGGTAACAGCCACATTGCAGAACAGTTTGGTGGTTTTTTCCCCCAAGGGTTAAACATAGAGTTTCTACAAGACTCAACAATTTGACTTTTAGATACATAGCCAAGAGAACCAAAAGCATACGCTCACAAAAATCTTGTTCACAAATGTTTACAGCATCATTATTTGCAATAGTGAAAAGACGCAGACAAAACAGTACCCTCAAAAGATGGGTGGATAAACAAAATGTAGTATATCTATGCAATGGAAAATTGTTCAGCCATAAAAAGGAATGCAACGTTGATGCATGTCATAATCTGGATGAACCTTCAAGTAAAAGAAGCTAGACCTTTAAAAAAAATCACATAACCGCATATCATGTGAGTCTATTTATCTGAAATGTCTAGAATAGGCAAATCCATTGAGACAGAAAGTAGGAGTTGCCTAGCACTGGATCAAGGAGGCAGATAATTGGAAGCAACTGTTATTAGGTAGGGTATGGGAGTGGGGACATAAGAACTGGAATCAGATTATGGTGACAACTGTATGAACTTGCAAATATACTAAAAACCACTAAATTTTATACTTTTAAAGGGTGAACTTTAAATGTATGTCACTTACATCTCAATTTAGAATTTTCCTCAGTTTGGGAAAATTCATGGAGAAGAAATTATAGTTAGGATTTATGTTTAGTTCCTTAGATGTGAAGAAAAATTTTAATGTTCTGTGCATTTCTCTTTGTCAATAAATATTAGAATTCTTCTACTTACAAAATTCTGTAGATCCTTTAACTCTTAGTTTTATTACATATGTAGCAAAATTAAAAAATGAAAGAGGCTAACAATGTACTTCAGTGTGAAGGCCCTGGATTCAATCTCTAGTACCGGGGTGGGAAGGAAGAAAAAAGTAGATAGAAAAAAGAAAAAAAGTATGGATTTTTTTTTTCTCTTCTATCACTTCTCTGTTATTTAAGTAGCACTCTCTATACTGTGGCAGAGAGTATAATCTGATCACCAAATCCATTTCTACTAATAATACTGACTAACATTTATTAAATATTTACTATGTACTAGTCAGTGTTCAAAGTTCTTTACAGGTGTTGACTCCTAAAAGGAATAAAAGTGCAACCCTGTAAGCCATTTTTCTTCTGTCTGTTCTGTATCAGAGGAAATTGAGGATCAGTTTCCCAAGGTCGTACGGTTAATTACAGGTGCAGGCAGGATGCAAGCCCAGGCATCAGAGCCGGAACTCTAACACCGTGCAGTGTTCCCTTTAACGCAAATGGGAAAGTGGAGACGCGGAATGGGGTGGAAAGTGCTCAATGAGTCACTGCAGGGCCAAGTGTGAAGATTCGCCATGTTGCTCCATAAGCCAGAGGCCTCCACTGCCTGTTGTCCTGCTTCTCCAGATAGTTAAACTTAGAATATGGAGGAACCCATCCTTAAGCCTGCAACTGAATCTTCATCAATCTGTGACTAAGTCAGTAGAAAATCAAGAAATATTCAGATATAAATATTCTATCATTACCACACTTTGTGCAACAGAAACCAGAACTTACAACACTTTGTAGAAAACAACTAAGAGATTTTCAATTGAATGACTGATATGACCCCAGAAGCTAAAGGACAAAGCCAGCTAAAGGGCACTTTTTTAATGCAAAAAAGAAAGAAATTCTGCCCACTCCCTTTTTTGGAGAGGTACCAGGGATGGAACTGGGCTCCTTGCACTTGCGAAGCAGGCAGCAGAACCACTGAGCTAAATCCCCAGCCCTGCTCACTTCCTCTTACACACCAGAAACTAGTCCTTAAATTTTTTTTTCCATCCTGAAATTCAATTCCATGGTATCTCAATTTTCAACAAATTTTTTTTTCAGTGTCGGGGATGGAACTTAGAACCTTGCGCTTGCAAGGCAGGTGTGGTGCCACTGAGCCAAACAAATAAATATCAAAAGTCTCTTTATGTGCCAGGCATTTTCTGAAGCACAAAGAATACAATAATAAATAAATACAGCCTATAATATCAGCACCCTAGGAGGCTGAAGCAGGAGGCTTACAAGGTGCCCACAAACTTGGACAACTTAGTGACTCATGAGACCTTGTTTCAATTTTTTTTTTTTTAAAGGCTAAGAATATAGCTTATTACCAAGACCCTGGGTTCAATACCCCACATCCTCCCCAGGGGCAGGGGGATAATGGCTGACTCATTTTAGCAGAGGACGGAGATGAGACATGCAAGTAAAGAAATTAATAAGCAAGATAATTTCAGATAGTAATGAGGGCTACAAAGAAAATAAAGCATGTGATGTGGAAATTGATTATTTTGATATCTGGTAAAACCTAAGCCATTATATGGTGGAGTTTTGGGGTTTATTTTGTTCACTGTATCCCAAGTGCCTAGAAGAACATTCAGTAAATACTGAATGGATAAATGAATGATAAACAGCACTCTATACTTCATGGCAAAGATTGTTAGCTAATCATCAATTTAGTTTCTACTTAGTGTTCCTAGGCTCATGGCTAGACTGTATGTGTTACTATGCTAGAGCTTCAATAACAAAATCCTGCAAACTGAGTGGCTTAAACAACAAAGTACTATTATCTCAAATACTATTATTAGTTCTGGAGCCTTGGTGGACTTGATTTTTTCCAAAGTCCCTATCCTTGACTTGCCCAAGGGCTTGTGGTTGGCTGCCCCAGTGCTGTCATTTTAACTTAATTGCCCTTTCAAAGACTATCTCCAAGCGCAGTCACATGAAGGGGACTCCTTCAACATACGAATTTCAGGGGGCATATTCAATCTTCGTTTCCCAACAGCCCTTGTGTTGAGGTAGAAAACAGGTACCTGGATATACCCAGTGGAATTAACAGTAAAACTACGTGGCCTTCCTGAATTGATGCATAAAGCCTTTATACACCATCTCCAATGTTGCCCCACGCTGCTACTGGAAGCCACATAGCAGAAAAGGTGAAGCTAAGATGCTGAGTGATGTCAAGAGGGTCCCTGAAAATGGCAAAGATGAGCTCCCCCCACACTACTGACTGGGGCCTACAATGGATTGTTATATGAGAAAAACAAATACATGTTGAAATGTATTTCAGCCTACTTTAACCAACATAAACTCAATTATACTTTCAAATCACTTTTGTTTTGTCCAATGGCCTTCTGCTATTCCAAATTAAAAGTTTTAAATGTTTTTACTATTTCCTCACGGGGCAATGAATTAATCATTTTTAAAATTTCTCTCTTCCTAATTACTTTCACTCTAAAATACAGGTGAAGACATCCAAAATCCAACAAAGGTCTCTTGACACAAGTTTTCACTATATTAACAGATTGCCACATAACAGATTACGGTCTTAAATATACTATTTATCATAAGATAATGACATAAATAAGGACATAAAAACTAGAGTCTCACAATTTTCTTAAACCTACTGTTTCAACCTTACTAAAACTTAGCCTCTGTGGGCAAACTCCTGGTTGCCAGCTGCTGCTGGGGTTCATAAGCTAAAAATAACAGGGCACCAAGGAGTAGCTAGACAGGCCAAATCTGGATTGCAGCACTCCCTGGACCAGGAACAATAAACAAGGTGAAGGAGGTAATGAAGGGGAGGTGCCATTCTTCACTGCTGTGATCCCAAGAGCAATGGGGAATCCAAAAATAAACATTGCTTGACTCCAGTGCCCTTGAACAAGTATGCAAAGTCACTGAATAACAGAGCTGGCTAATCTAAATGCCAATCTAAACTTCTTCTGAGCTGCTAATGCAGGTGGCCAGACCTTTAACTTCTAAATAAGTTTACCAGAAGAAATATCATGATTTTATATCATTTATATTAGCAACAGATGCATCTGACCATTTCCAGAATGTCTAAATTTTCTTTCAGGGAACCAGAAATATAACTCAGAGCTTTGGTAATGAAATACAAGCAGCAACCTGATTATTTCTTCCTTCTTTCATTTTTTCCTTTCTTGATTTAGCACCATTCCTAATTCCTATTTACTCGTAATACATGCCAGGCACTCTACTGAGGATTAGGGTTACATGACTAGTAAAATTCAGTTTTTTCCCTCAGAGATTTCACCATACTGAGTTTCGTGAAGGAACTGAAAAGGAAAGTACAGATTAAAAGGTGGTCATTGTTTTAGTGGAACTTTGGCAAGGAAGGCCAAGAAGAAAATGATCAATTCCCCTACCGATGGTTGATGGAGGTGAAAATAAGACTACTAGCAAGACCCACAAATAAGTGTCTGTTACATAAGCTTCATCTATAATTTGTTATGAAAGTACAACATTTTTACAAATGCCCTATATTCCCAAAAGCACAAGGAAAACTCTAGTTCTGGTGTCACAAGAGGAAGCCCTGGACATCCCTTCTGCCCTTTCTGACTCTGTGTATGTATGTCCTAAGAAAATGTGTCCCAAGTTTCTGAAGTACTATTTCTCTATTGTTATCTCCAGTTTGCCCCCAGTTAAGTCTGCTTCCAAGATTCTTACTATAATGAAAAAGCATAAATCCCTTGTTAATATGGCCCCATTTCCAGGATATCTGATCTTGGGCTCCTTAGACATACTTCTATGTCTGTTGGAATATTTTATATCCAATGTCTTCACCTTGGCTAATTAGTATTTTAATTTCAGTGGTGCTAAATGACCTTGAAAACAGTAATTTTTTAAAGACAAAATAAAAACACAAATAAAGTCATGAATATCAGTAGTCTAAAGCCCAAAACCATATATACTCTTTGCTGTAATTTATATTTTAACTAAACTTACTTATAGCCAGTGTCTTTTGTAATCGGGGAAATGGGAACTATAAGTGTAATTACTTTTGGTAAGTGAAGCTCTTTAAACTCCCTTATAGGAGTAACCAGTCCCAGGTTGAGAATGCTAGACAAAGTAGTCTTTTTTTACTTTACTCAGATGGTCAACCAAAGCCACCAATACTCACTCCTGGTCCAGGAACAACAAGGACATGTATCAATGGGAACTGGACTGAAGCCAGCACATTAGTTTCATGTAATTCAGCTGAATAATTTTATTTCACCCTAGGACTGACTCAGGGCTCACAGCCAATGGAGAGAGGTAGTGACAGTAATGTTTCAAGTACGGTGTTTCACATCTACCAGCTTTGGGCTGAGAAAGATTTTCAAAGATCTTTGTCCAAGGTGAACTAAAGGTTAATCAAAGTTCCTACCACAAATTGTTCAAGCAAACCTTCAGAATTTCTTGAGTCACCAAATAACTAAAATTACTGAAAGAAGTATGGTAAACCAGCGATCTCTGCCACGTCTTTGTGGGATCCCCTCCCACTGAGTGTAGGATGGACTCGGAAAGTCATTTCTAACAAGGAGAACCAAAGGAAGTGATGCTAGGTGGTTCGGTCAAGGTCATAAAAGGGCCGTCTCTTTCACTACCTCTGAGGGAAGACAGTGTCCTGACAGCTTGATGCAGACACCTGCCAGGCAAGGAACTAAGGGCTCCGGCCACAGCCTTGCCTGAATAGAATGGAAGCAGATACTCCCCAGCCTTGAAGTGACTGCAGCCTCAGACAACACCAAGGACTGCAACCTTACGACAAGCCCCACACCAGAATTACCCTGATCTGCAAACTCCTGGACTCCTGACCCATAAAAAATGTTTATTCTTTTAAACTCCTAATTTTGGAGAAAGCAGGTTACACCATAGTAATTCATACAGGGGCTAAAAAGCATTCACTCCCAGGACACGGTGTAAGAAGTGCCAAAAAATGTGCCCATGTCTACACAATTACTTGTCCCATAAAGCATGTCAGGCCTAAAATTCTACAAGTCCTACCTTAGATTCCACAAAGAACACACGTTGAGGGCCCTTTGTGTGAAATTAGGATACAAAGTGTCAGAGATAGCAAGGGAATTTTCCCCTTTTCAAATACCCACTTTCTTTACCCTTGAGAACTTACCAGCTCACTGTCAAAAGCAGGTTTTAAGACCACTAAAAGCAGGTCAACCACTGAGCCCCAATCACAGCTAGAAAAAAAAGGCATTTCATGAACTATAATCACCCCCACCTCCACCTCCAAAGTTCTCTCTAAGTTTAAATAGAAGCATTCCACTCTACCCTCTTAAAATTAAGTGTTCTCAAAAAAGCAGACACTGGAGCATAAAATATCTTTTGTATCTCCACAGTTTGAATACCAGAGATTTGCCTTAAAGAGCCAGGCAACCTGAAGCTTTTCAACCAAAACAAGGCACAATTACTGGGGGCAGACAATATTTCACATTAAGCATCAAGTATATTGTCCATACCAACGTGGATTCTCAAAGGATTAGCACTAAATAGTGTTTTCTCTTATATTAATGATTTTTAAAAAGTTATTAAAAAGTTTCTCCCAGGTAGAGCTAATCCCTCAGTTTATTTAGGTCAGCCACAGGTTCCTTAGAAACCCGGGCTTTTTCTTCAACCCAGTCAGTTGAACCAAATGGCTATATATATATTTCCCCCACCATCATAATCATCATGCAGTTTGCAGTTTCTAGGACAATAACACTATTTTTGACAAATTTTACTATTTTGACTAGGAAAGCTTTCACTTAGCCAAATGTAAAAACAAAGAGACATGTTCTTAAGGCTTGGCTATTGTGAAATGAAGTTATAAGCTGGTGAAATGAAGTTATAAACTGGTCATACAAATACACATTTTCAACAACAGGATTTTTTAGAAGATTTTTTAAAATAATTCATACCTTTGTTGACTCCACTTGTGCCATTTGTAATTTAACATCAGAAAATAATCTTTCCAAATGGTTCTCCCTGCTATGATTCACCACGGTGAATGATTCTGCCACTCACAGCAAATCAGAGAGTGGTTCGGAATGGCTTATTTTCCTGCTCCAATAAACTATGACTAGGCATTCAGCAGATTTTTCTTTTGTTTCTCATTATTTTGCAGCATCGAGAAAAATATGAAAAATTAAAGAAATAACTGAATGGGCCACTGCCTTCAAAACTTATTTAGTCTTGCTCATTTATGTCAGACCCATTATAATTCACTACGTCCTGCAGTTTTTCTGTTTTGTTTTCCATATCATGGAAACTTTACCACTAGACGCCCATTCTGTTTTTGATCCCAAGGCACAACTTACCTTTCACATAAAACTCTTAAGTGCCAACTGCCAAAATGGATGCATGTGATAAAATTAAAATATTTCCTTGGCCTTTTGCTCTGGAAATAATTGGCCCAAATCTCCTTTGTTGCATTAATTTTGTATCATTAAATCTATCCAGCAAGTATCTCAACACCCACTTAACCATTCTGGGTCCCAGCCCGGAAAGTTGACATACACAAAATAACAATGAGGCCTTTCGACAATTTTCAACATGCTGCTTTGATTAATGGTTTTTTTTTAATTGTACACTTTTCCTACTAATGAGTCTAAAGTTATTAGCTACAAAGAACAGCCACTACAATTCTGTTTATACTTCTATTCTCATCCTTAGAACTCTAGAAGCCATCTGTAAGAAGTATTCAACTTCTTACAAAAGTTAAACTTTTGGAGAGAAAAAAACCATCAAGAGTTCCTTGGCAACCCTAGATTTTCAAAAAAAAAATGAATGCTGACAGACCCAGCCAGAGAGAAAAATCTTCCTATCATTTTTAAGCCAATACAGTGAGTCATAGATATCTTACAATCCTGTCTATTCTCAGAGTATCTGCACACACCCACGCACAGAGTCTCCAAAGCTAGGCTAATCAACATCCACAGATGAAAAAAGACTTTGCATTTTCAAAGCTAACATTATGAGGTGCATTTTGCAAAGAAATAATATTATAAAGATCATATAAACTTGGTTTATCTATTTAATTCAGACCAATTTCTATAGCCAGGCTCTTTGTTCTTTGCTGGGTGAAGATATTAATAGACTTGTAGGTTTTGAACTATTTTTATCAAACAATAACATTTTTTAAAATTATGAGCATATCCATCAGATATATGTATATCTGTGTGGGTACCTATCTATATGTGTTTCTGTGTTTACCAGTTATATAGATATTTTATTGTGCTGTGAACTCATAAAAATAAAAATTAGGATAGGATAGAAATGATATACATAAGCATTCTAATATATACTTGCAACACCCAAACAGATCAACTGCGTACCTCCTGGACTGTACATTCCTCATTTTGAAGTTCCACTGATATATCATGTTCTGCCTTTTAATAGTTATTTGTTTTGTGGGCAAAAACAATATATATGCTACTTTCATACAGTACTTTATAATTTATAAAGCATTTTCACATACATTATTTTAGGTCATCCTCAAAAAAACTTTTCATCATCTTACAGACTACAAATCTATGTAACATAAATGACCACGATCACATAAAGCTAGATTTGAAACCAAGTCCACGGTATGGATAAATGAAGATTAAATGGGCTTTTACATGCTGGTCTGGAATCCACATTACTGCTTACAATATTACTTCTAAGAGAAAATACTTTCTAAATTCGAATTAACTGACTTGTAAAGGAACTGCTGGAATAGAACTAGATCATAAATTAAGGACTACGTGTGTTACATATTTCCAAATAAATGTTTTTTATACAGAATAATGTGAACTTTTTACTCTACTCCTAATGCCAAAAAGCAAATCACATAAGCATAAAAGTCCTACCAAAGAGTCCTGAGATGCCCATGTTCTGTAAGACTGTCAACTAATGCTTATGGCAGTAGATTTCCATACATATACATACACACACACACACACACACACACACACACACACTCCATTTACTCATATATTTTATATTTATGAGCTAAAATTGACTGGCCACTTTCCTTTATTTATGTTTAAGAATCAGTAAAAATTCACTTACAAATATTAACCTTGTAAGTAGTATGCTATAGTACTAGAAAATATCTTTATCTTTCAAACCTAAAGTGTTACTAAAGCAGGAAAGAAAATGTCTACAATGAATAGTGCTTTAGGTCACAAAACGGCTGAAGAAACCAAAATTTTCTTAGTTTTCTCTGAGTCCAAGCAGGTGGACACTTACACTTCTGCTAGGATACCTTGAGTCTTCTGGAATCTGTTTTCTTTAGATCGCCACCATCAAATAACATTTTTGCAATGCATTTTTCTCTTTAAAAACTGGATATCCTTATTGGTCCATAACCTAACTTCAGGGGATCCCTTCTCAGAAAATAATTTGAAATATCAAAATGTTTTAGACATAAAATATTTCTTCATGTTGTACCAAAAATGAAAAAATAAAAAGCGAATTGAAAGTTCAACATTAAGCAAATGACAGGTAAAACCAACATATCGTGCCTCTATTTTAAGTGATGGCTACAAAAGCCATACAGCAACTTGGAAAATCTTACATTAATTGAGAAAAATAGAACATAAACTATATGCACATTATAGTTAAAACTACATAAAAATTTCATAAGAAAAGTCAACATCTTGCTTAGAGGGAGTGGAATTATTGGTGGCTTCTTTCTTTTCTATATTTTCCAGTATCCTCTGATGTGGCTCTATTACTTTTATAGTAAAGAACTCCCCTAAGTCAATAATAAAAATATAAATAATTCTAATCAACCAATAGGGAAATATGTGCATTCAGAAAAGGAAATCCAAATGACAGCAAAAGGAAAAAGATATGCAATCTTCTTTAGTAATCAGAGAAATTTAAATTAAAATAACAAAATATAATTCCATGCCATAATATTAACAAAAATTTTAAAGTTGTATGATGCTTGTTGTTAATATTTATAAATATTGGAACTTTAATATGCAACTGATGTTAGTAAAACTGACATAATCACCTTAGAGAGCAAACTAATAACTTAATGAGGCTGAAAGAAGTATAAACATAGAGGCTACACAATGTTTATCGTGGCACTTTTTTTTTGTTGTTTTGTTTTTGGTAACAGGGATCAAACTTGGGACCTTGTGCTTGAGAGGCAGGCTGCGGAACCACTGAGCTAAGTCCCCAGACCATTTGTGTCACTGTCTATAATAGTAAAAAATGAAAAACATTCAATATTTCCATTGATAGGGAAATAATTAATTGTGCTATTCTCAAATAATGGAGTTTTATAAAACAATAAAAACAAATGAATTTGACCTATATGGAACCTCATAGGCAAATCACAACAGCACAATGAAGAGCAGAAAAGGATCTCAAGATGATTAATATAAACAGTTCCATTTAAGCGGTTTCAAAACATATAAAACAAATTCTAGAGACGTCCACTGTACCAATTGTATAAAAACATGTATTAAATAGCTAAGCATCAAATTTATGACATGACAACCCTAAAGAAAGAAAAATTATTGGTAGTAGAAGGATGGCATTCACTTCTAATCTGTACTGTAAAACACACACACGCTTACTCACCATCTGAAGCAAGATTAATGAATCAATCCAGAGACAACTGGGTGCCCATTTCCAGACACATTTACATTATTTTGTCTTTTCATAATTAGCATAAAGTATTATAAAGAAACAATAATAGTGTGAAATAAGAAGAAAAATATTTAAAGGAGAAGGGGAAGTGGGAAGGGTAGGGAAAAAGCAATAAGGGAAGAGACTGGATAAAGAAGATGTGGTTTTTCTATAAAATGGAATACTACTCAGCCATAAAGAATGAGAAACCAGAGTCATTCATTGGAAAATGGATGCATATTGAGGCCATACTCTTAAGTGAAATAAATAAGACACACGTGCAAATACTGAATAGTTTCTCTGGTGTGAAAAACTAAAAGTGTAAATAAGATCCAAATGGTATAATTGACAACGAGAAATAGGAAGAAAGGGCTAAAGGTGTAGGGGAAGTGGGAAGGGTAGGGCAAAGGAAAGAAGGGAAAAGAAAAAAATATGAGAAAATGAAAAAATGGAAATAAAGCATTTTTAGATGGGGAGGGTAGGAGGGGGTGAAGGGAGGGCAGGGACAAAGGGAAGAAATGAGAATCAAGACTTGTCATGTAAAGGTACAAGATTCCAATGATGAATGAAACTGTACTGTATGCCTAAAATGAACCAATAAACTCAATAAAAAAAAGAAATAAGGGAAAAAAAAACAGTAACAAAGGGGAAAAAACAAGAACCAAGATACATCATGTAAAGGTACAAGATCCTGATGATGAATGTAACTGTTTTGTTTACCTTAAATGTACCAATAAACTTAATGGAAAAATTAATTAATTAATTAAATCATTCAGCAATTAATAGAATTTGTTAATAAAAAGAGACCCTTCAATATTCAAAAAAAAAAGAAAAAGAAACAATGAGCACCTAAAAATGTTTATTCAAAAGAACAAAAATTGCCTAGCAAGATTCCAGAAGCTTATCTCCATAAATGAAATAAACAGGGTATTTTAAACAAAATAAATAGGACTTGGAACTGACAGAGATTCATAGAAGATGATCCATCTAAATAAAGTTATCTGCAGTCTCTCAGAGCCTACTTCCATTTACTTTATGATGTGACATATTAAAAATGTTTTCAACCAAGCCTGGTGGCACATGCCTGTAATCCCAGCACTCAGGAAGCTGAGACAGGAGGATTGCCATGAGTTCGAGGCCAGCCTGGGCTACATAGTGAGTTGAAGACCAGCCTGAATTATATAACAAGATCCTGTCTTTAAAAAAAAAATGTTGTTTCTGCCTTGGTATTTGGCTACGAAAGTGGGACAAGGAGGCAACCCACCAAAAGAGATTACAGTTTACTGTGGTGAGGAAGTTCACTGTCAAAAACAGTAACGTCATCACGTGTTTCAACCTTGTGGACTGCAACCTAGCTGTGTAGCAACATGACTCTGATACTGTACTTTAACCTCTCTGCCTCCTGGAAGACACTGATTTATCCAAACCACAAAACTTGGGAGACTAACAGTGCTTCCAGAAAGACCAAAAAAAAGGGGTCAGACTTGGAAGGACTAGGAACTTCAATGTCCAGGGTGTAGGAGGAAACCTCTTGAACCCTCTGAGGACCATGCCGATCCCACTGACCTGTTGTGGTGGAAGAGGACAGTTGCTGGGAGAGGGGTGAGATTCTAAATTCCTGCCTGTTCTGTTTGTAGAGGTAATGATTATTCTTTTGTTCCAGCAGAGGGTGCAAACTGGCAGACAAGCCAGAATGCAAAGTCACCAGCACTCAGGGAGACACTGCGGGCACAAAGCCCTGCCCTGAGGTCCTGGCAGAGGGATGAGTAGGGTCATCAGGTCAACCGCAGCTTCTGAGATCAATATTTCACCACCACGTGCCTGTTCTGTCTCCAAACACCAAAGCAGGAGGTTAATCCATTCAAAGTCTAAGTCCACATAACAGAAGATTTTGGTATTGACAGATCCCATATTTTATTCTACTCATCCCTTGAAAATATCTTTAAAGAACAAGAAGCCCAAAAAAGGTCAAGGCACATCATACCCAAATGTGTGCTGTTTGGCCTTTTAGTCATCTCGCTTGCATCTGCAGACAAATTTGGAATGTAGAGCATACGATACTAAAAGGTTGTTCGCCCTCCTTCCAGTATCCTTCAGGAGTTTTTCAGAATTTGACTTACAAGTTATGCTTTCTTACAGGCAGCTGATTTATTCCAGTGTGAATGGGACACAAAGTAGACAGCCACGCTATTCCTGTGTAGACATGCAGGTGTGTTTAGGACTGAATGAGAGAAAGAGTCCGAGTCTGTTCTCAAAACTGTGCTCCTGTCAAGAGACTGACCAGAATCCCTTACAGTTATTGTAGTCACTCGCAGAAATGTCAAGCACGGGTATTCTTCTGGGCCTCCAGAATGGTTTTCCTTCTTTCAGTCTGGCTTCTCTCTTTGGAATGACCCAGCAAAACAACAGACTGCTGAGAGCCCCGTTTAAATAAATTACTCACTAAAAAGTGGTTACCATAAGGCATTAAAATGCATCTTATCAGGGGATAAACTATTTAACTGTTTTAAAAGAAAGACAGCTTGTCTTAATAAAGGGAAATTATTAGAAGCATTAGAAAAATTAGAAAAGCTATGGAGTAAATTGCAATGATCCTGTCTATGGATACTTAAAGTTGACTTTAAGTGTTAACACAAATCTACTCTGTTCATAGGACAAACTGTCATATATATAAAACAGCCAGGGAGTTCAACATTAAGAAAATTCTTGAACTTTATTAAGGAATCACAAGGTGAGGGGAGTCAGTTCAAAGTCTGTTAAAAATAATGTATATATGCTTATTGGGACATAAAATACAGATGATATAAACAGACAGATTCCCAAATTTTATCACATCTTTAAATTCCATAATCTAAATTTCTACAGTAGGCCTTACATTAGGCAAATGATATAATAATAATTCAGAGTTCCCTAAAACTGTTTCAGTGAGAATTCTACCAAAAAAAAGAATATGGCCCATTAAGTTAAATGAAGTATTTTTGTTTGAATATCAGATTTAATTACTAAATTCTCCATTCCTCCGAACACTGAAAGATCGTATATAATAATACATAAGGAACACTTCACTACATATGAATTTTACTTTATTTTTAAATCATAGCACTTCAGGTAACTGTCAGCCCCGGAAATCACATGTGAACACACAACACAGCCCATCTATCTCCAAGAGAAATTTACACACAAAGACCCTCTGCTCAGGCGAGGCACGTAAACTCTGCATACTAATGGTAACTTCGAAGAAGACTGGTACAGGAGAATGGTCGGAGCGAAGATGCATGGAACATCTTTTAGATGCCTCTTGTTTTAAACCTTTGCACTCACACAATGCTTACACCCACCCTATTAGGTACACACAACTACCCCTGATGGACGAAGGATGAAAGGGAACTCACCGGATCTGAGTGAGCTGCCTGGGGTTATCAGTTAGGCAGAGGACACAGGACTCTGCACCCTTTGAGGGTAGGACTAACCTGCTATCCAGAGCCCTGTGCCTAGCACACAGTGGGGCTCAGATAGGCATCTGGTAAATACTTGTTGAGTTGAATCTGACTGTAAGGTCTACCCTCTTTAGCCAATTCCATCCATTCTGGAGAATGGCATCAGGAGGCCAATATGCAGAGTGAGGGGTAACAAGGAGGACCAGCAAAACTGAGTAATTTAATTTCATCACTCAGGCTGTGTATAGCTCTAACTGCTGTCTCCCTCCATTACTATCTTCTTCTCACCATTACCTCTACCCAGCCAGGGCCACTGCTGGTTTACTCTTCAGATATAGTTGGCAGCCTTGGCAGGGTCCAAGGCTGCTCGTTCTTCACTACACTTTCCAAAGGAGCAAGTTGCCATAAATACAATGGGCCAAACATGGCTTCCATCCTTTAGTGACTGGTATTATCCAGACCCTGACATATCTGAGCTCTCCACTGACAACGCTGTTCTGAACACCACCCCAAATTGCAAGTGAACATTGACAGTGAAGGTCCAGGTGGATTCCAGGAATCAGGCGCTGCTTACATTGCTCTGAGATGGGTTTTAGGCAAAGATTTTGTTTGTGCCAAAAGTGCACACCTCAAATAGTTATTGGAAACAAGTATAAGAGTTTGTGTGCTCTAACCTGGGGCTGAGGGGGATCAGAAAGGTTTGTCAGTCCCTGGCGGGGACACCGCTGGTACCCTGTAAAGGTTCTAAGAGGCAAAGAAGTAACAGCTGGGGAAAGGGATGCTCCATCCGGCCTTCACTAATGGCCCTGTACCACAGCCTCCATTGCTGGGCCCTTGAGGAATGACTTTCCTTTTCTGCACTGGGGACCAACCCATTTTAAAAATACCAATGGCAATAACTACAGCCACAGTTTGCTGATTTGCAAGTGCCATAAAGGTTTTTCGCCTATTCTAACACCTAACGAGTAACTGAGTATACTGTTACTTCCACCACTTTGCGAGTGAGCATATGGGATTGGGCTTAACGACCTCTCCACGTTCCAGTCAGTGAGCCAACTCCACTTGGATCCCACCCACCATTCAGTCAGCCCACAGATTACCCTGACTCTCAGAAGAGAGAGCCCAGGCTCCCAACCTGGTCCATTTCTTTCCGGCCTTTGCCCCCAAGAAAGCTACTTGGACTCCAGTACCATTGCTTCCCCACACTGACTCCTTGCCCACCTATGCAGGAAAAAAAATACATGAAAACCTCGCTTGTCATTCTGCTGCAGGTTCAATTTCCATACCAAGAGTTTCTTAAATTTTCATCCAACACAGTAAGGATAAAGAGCATAAATCCTGAGCAACATTAGAAGCTCACTTTCCTCCTCTCACTGGCCTGGACCAAAATCAGCTAAGGCTCCCCAGACTCATTTCCCTCATTTACAACACCAGTCAGAGCTGGCCTCTCATCTTCTAATATACTGACTATTGTGCCTCTGCCTCAGTTTTCCTATCCATTTGGCCACCAACATGAATAAAAAGGAGTGAATCCAAAGAGACAATTAAGAGAGTCAAAATCCCAACCAAGACTGAGCCTAGGTCACTTTCGGAGAACGTTATCAAAAAGTCCTACCAATGCTCAGATACCTCAAAGACAATAGAAACATACATCTGGGAAGAGCCTTAAAAAACATTTAGCCTCACCCCCTCGTTTTATAGAAAGTAAACTATAATTATATGCATAAGGTCTTATGAGATAATACATGAATCTGATACTGGAAAAATAATAGGTGGAGGGAGGGTGGGGTAAAAGGAGGGAATTAAACTGTGTTATGCACATGTACCCATTCCCTAGAGTGAATGCAATTATTATGTACTGCACACATGTACTGTACTAATAAAAGTGACAAAATAATAAAACTTAAAACAGTGAAAAAAAAGTAAGGCAAGCTTGTAAAACAATCTGAGCATTTTCCCACCTCCCACACTGTTACAGTTGGCACATGGCAGGACTCATTCAAATCAAAGATGCTTTTAACCCTAACTCCATGTTCGTCATGCTACCCATGCAGTTTTCCTCTATTGTTTTTTAGCCATTATATTATATTTATATTTCATAATATTGCCCTGAATAGCAGAAAGGTTAGAGTAAAGCAACTCAAGCTTTGTGGAATGTTCTATACAGGAAGGCCCTTACAAATCAGCACTGATAAGAAAATCAAGGCACAGACGTATGAAAACACCTTCCTGTAAGACCAGCAAGCTGATGACTGGGGCAGGAGCTCCAACTCCACAGCAGAGTCCCAGCCCAGAGCTCTTTTGTGGCATGCTGAGAAAAAAATTGCACAGATGTAGCCATTTGGCCTCATTTCTTAAAATTATTCATTGTCATAATGCTTCGTATTTCTTACTTAGATAGCTAAACTGTGCACAAGTATGACATTTTCTGCATTCAGAGGTACTATAATGAAATGGGGTGAAAAAAAGGACAACTCATCCAAAATCACAGGTTAATTGAAAAAAAAAAAAAAAAGCAGCCACACAGGCAGCCATTTTCAGCTGGACAATCAAACCCGGGCATGCTGGTCCTTCCGTCCACAGCTGAAATGGAGCCAGACACCTCTCAGCCTAGGAGCAGCCTCCCAAGAATGAACACAAGCCTCTACCTCCAAGCCAGCTCCCCTCAACCTCTACTTTCACAGACCACTTCCACATCAGAGGCCATGGCGCAGGGGAGGAGAGATGGCATTGTTTCCTATAAAATAAAGATTTCAAAAGGCTGAGAAATGGAACTTCCTTGCTTTGCTCTGCAGAAGTTCATTTCTTAATATTTTTTCCAGAAATCCATAAATAAAAAAATTACAAATGTACACAAAGCCCCCTTGTGGAAGTATAGTTAACAACTATTTTAAGGGCTTCTGTATTGGAAAGCTCCCTGTGGGCTGGGCAGCATGCAAAAAATATTTGCAGGTATCTGATTTTGGGAGCAGCAAGAGATCCTCAGCCAAACAGCCTGCCTCCTGGACCATTTCCATGTAACAAGACTCCCTTCTCTCTCCCTTTTAGCCACTGAGAAGAAAGCACATAAACCTCAGCAGATTTCATCCCATTTTTATTCTACACTGCTTTTATCTGTCTTTTATCAGAGGAAGGAAATCAAGCGGCATAATTTGGTTTACCTTTTTTTTTCTTTTTTCTTTTTTACTTTCAGAAGAAAATACCTTTGTATCTCCCAAGACAACAGAATCTTTTGATGTTCAGTAGTTCTGAGCCACTACTTTTTCCTATGCAGGGTTTTCATTTCCTTCTATGAAAAATTAACAATTAAAAAGCATCTTAGGAAGATACGTTAAAGGACACATTGAGATGGAAATGAAATAAAATGCTGCCTTTTCTACATTTCCTTAACTCAAAGAAAAACTTTTTTGACTTTCATGATGTGCATGTGGCCATTAATTTCAATGTCATATTATGGTTTTTGGCTGAACAGACAGTATGTATGTATGTATGTAAGCAAACAAAACAAATGCATTTTGTATTCAAATTTATACAACTCCATACATTTTTATGCTGTTTATTTGAAAATTAATTTTGGCTTAGGCCTCAGAGACAGCAAATGTTGTCAAGATTTGAGGGCTACCTGAAAAGCCTTGGGGACAGCATTACCCTTATGCATAAGAAACAGCAAAATAAAATAAAAATAAATGAATTTCTAAATACGTCATGGCTAATCCCTTGAGCTGACCTACAAATGAATTATGGAGGTTTTGCTACAGGACTGAGTAGATCTGGTGATTTCACTGAGAGATTTATCTTATTTTCCAAGTTATTTTCATATCTTATTTCCTTTTCTTTTAGAATTAGACTGTAAATAAAAGGGCTAAGACTGAATGAAGCTCCCTTTCACAGAACTCATATTGGATTGATAAATTAAAATGGTGAGATGAGTTTTGTATGACCCATCCTCAAGGATTTGGGAAATTTAGCCGATGCAAAACAAGGCATTAATTTGGAGAGGCCTAGCTACTTACAATGCTTAGTATTCTGACAATGATGAATGGCATCATTCCAAGCAAATGGTAATTTCACTTTTTGTGACAGTACTTTAGAGCAAAACCGACTTTCTTCACACAAAGAATTTGCAATCCCATTGAACAGAGGCAGTACCTGAATATCAGAAATCCTTCATTGTTTAAGTATCATCTGATATTCTTGATTGGCTTCAGACTGAAGGTTGGAGTTGAATTAGGGAGAACGGAGGTTAAGTCCTAACCTTGAAAGACTTAGCAGCCATTGAAACACTGCCTTTGGGCACTTATTGGCCTGTATTTATCAAAAAAACTTTTCAATTCAATGAGGGGGAGGGAGAAAACACAAAACTTGTCACATTCATCAAGTGAAGCCACTGGAAAGACATCTACAGAACACCCAAAAAGCATAATCTTTCTGAAGCGCTGATAGAAATGGTAATTGGATGAGCCAGGGAATAATACAGCCAAAGCAGGGGCGTTGCAGAATATCACTAAAAATCAAGGTCAAAAAGAAAAGAACGACTCTTTTTAACTTGCAAAAAACTTACACTTGGCCTTTGTACTAAAGGGAAAAATATACCTGTTGCTACTCATAATTTATGTGCTCACAAAGGTCCCTCAAAAAGAACCTTTGGACATAAAAAACATTAAAGACCCTCAATCTCACAGCCTGTAAGAAAGCTTCACCTTAATATTGGCTCCATCGCAATAAGGCAGAGAAAGAAAGAAAGAAAAGAGAAAAGAAAAGGTATTCTTTCTTTTAAAAGAACAGCGAATGCAGTGACTTTTTCAGTCAGTGTTTCCAGCAGGCAAGGTAAGTCCTGGTGGATGTGGGGAGTACTTAAATTCTTCCTGAGGGGCTGAAAAAAAGCAGACTCTTAGAAGACTGGCAGAGAATGGGAACATTGTCTTCCCAAAGAGAAACAGGCCTGGTGAATCACAAACTCTGGGTAGCTTGTCTTCCTGCCTTCTTTGCTAATGAGCTAAATCAGGGCAGAGACAAACGACACATGTAAACAGATGAGCCGTCTGGGGTGCTGTACTGTCCCATTTTTATCTTGCACAAACACCTCCTCCCTGGACTTGGAAAGCTTTTGGCACCACTCAAAGAGTTGATATTTTGGGCTGCATCCAGCTGGAAAAGGAAGGGAACCAGCGAAGTCATGGAGTAGTTCAACTGGTAGGACTGTGCTGTGCGGATGCAGGTGTCTCCTCACTGACAAAGGTATCAGGGAAAGAGAAGAAGTCCTGAAGAGACAGTACCTGGAGGCCCTTCTCTACATCCCAGGGAATGAGGCAGAACAGCCCTAAAACCTCTGTGAATAGGTTCCCTAAGAATTAAAAAGCACCAATCCAAAGCTCACCCTGGCATATCCCTCTAAACGGTGCAAATTTACTGATATGCAAGAAAAGACAGCATCACATCGTTTGCTAATTTGCAATATTCTAAGATGCCTGCATTCCCATTTATATTATTCTGGGAATTCAACTTTGTACATCAGAGTTCTACAGTGATGTAAGGTAGGAGATGGAGTTTATGATTTGTGCTGACAGAGCCACATCATATTTTAGAGAGATGACATTACCATTGATGGCTCCTTCTAATCTATTCCCAGTAATGTGCTCATCTGTATGTTCTCCCCCGGCACCAGAAGAACAATCTCAGATCCCTAAAACAGTATGTCATTTCTTTCCACAAATCTCATATGTACATATATTATTATTATTTAACGTTTATTAAGTACCAACAGTATGCTAGGCACAATAGACATAGGGGGCCATAAAAACATATTTAACACATCAAAAACCACAATAAAAGAACGCTGTGTTTGTGACAGAAGACAATAAAAATCTTTGCAATTCATAGTTCAAGATGAAATGCACCCCAAGTCCCAGAGAAACCACGGTGCAGCCAGCACATCAAAAAGGTATTAGAATTTTCACTCAGCCAGCATAAGGGAGGTTATACATATATGTACCTTATGTTAGATATGACCTTCCTCTGCTTCCCCAACATTCTGCAGTAGACAATTAATCCTCTAGGGCAAGGCCATAATTACTTATCTAATTAAACCTCAGCACTCCGCATCGCCTCCAATCATAAAAAGATATGGTCTATTGATATTATCAAGCACAATGGTAGGCATTTAAATGTATTTTACTATGCAACAACATGAAGGTATTTCACTGAAACATGGAAATGAGTGACTCATCCAAGGCTGGTGCTCAGGATTTTATTGTTTTCCTAAAGTTTCATTTAATACACACACACACACACACACACACACACACACACACACACACACACACAGCTGAAGAGTGAAAATACCATCCACAAATTTGGAAATTTGGGTTAGTATATCAAATGACATAGTGTTAGCCTTGTCAAGACAGAGTATGTGCTAAGAGTCTGAACTTCCTCACTTACTAAAGCTCCTTTAGTCATGCTTTGTGTAGGGTTAAGAACATGAACTCTGGAGCCAGACTTTCTGGGGTTGAATCTTGATTATCCCACTTTTAAACTGTCTGTCCCTAATCAAGTTAATTAACATACATGCCTCTATTCCCTCATCTGTTAAAAAGATAATAGGAAAATTGTAGTACCTTATTTTACAGAGTTATTGCGAGAATGAAATGAATTAATATATATATAGAAAGTTCAGTGAGGGGCCCATGATATAGTAAGTGCTTAAAAGGCTATTATTTTATTAGAGTCCTGGGACAGCTAATATATAAAATGACAATGTTACCGACTCTTCATCAGTAACTCATGTGCTGCAAGTTGCTTTTCAATTAGTAAAAATAAGTTTATACCAGCCATTGACCTCTCTTCCCTGCAAACCTCATGAACTGAAGTGAACCTACAAGACAACCAGCTAACACCCGCTCAAAGTTGGTTTTTCATGTGTAACCTTCACTGAACACCAGACAGATGGGCTGAGGGTTAACAAAAGACCAGATCCATGGTGTCAGGCATCTGGGAGGGGGAATGAATGAATGAACAAATGAATGATTATTTAGATAATGTTTAGAAGTTCAAAGAATCCAACTGAGGTTCAATTACAGATTCAGGATTTTCTTTGAAAGTGTGCAGCTTCTCAATAATATTAAGCCTAATTTATATATTTTCCATGCACTTTCTATTCCCCCAACATTCCACTGTACACCTTCCGGAAAGTTGCTACTTGTTATAATTTCTAAAGAGGACCTACAGAAGATGGGGATCATAAACTTCATGTAAGTTAGTAGGGCTATTTTCACTAACCAAATGATAGTTTTACTTGGACAGGAAAATCAATGGTAATGACTAAATTAAGGTTTAGGGATTATTAGTCAATATCGATTGGCCATATATTTTTTAGCCAAATTAGTAGGAATAATCAAAGTTTCAGTATGTAGGAAACAATTGACTTATGCTGAGTATAAAGAAAAGATAATGTTTTTATTTGTTTTCATAAACATCAAGAGATTAGTAACCAACTGCCAAAAATTAATAGCAGCCTAAGTCATAAGTCTTGTCTATTAACAAATACAAGGTGATTGCTTTGGTTAATTTTTTCTCATTGAGTTTATTGGTACATGTTAGGTATACACTACAGTTACATTCTTCACTGGGATCTTGCACCTTTACATGACAGGTCTTGGCTCTCATTTTTTCCCCTTGTCCCTGCCCTCCCTTCACCCCCTCCTCCCTTCCCTATTTACAAATGCTTTAGATAATTTAAAGTTGCCTGATACTAGCTGGAAATAACAAAATACAAGTTTTTTTAAATTACTGTCAATATTTTCTTACATTCAGTTACTCAAAATAATTAAAAACCTATCCCCACTTCCTAGGTGGTACAAGTGGTGATACTTCTCTTAAGAAAGTTAGCATGGAACACAAAATTTTTCTAGGCTTTAACACCTTTCTAAACCACCTTTTTACCCTAAGGAACATGGCCTACTTTCTGTAGCTCTAAGTTTAAATGTGGTGTCATTTATTTACACCCAGACTAATAAAACAAGACATATTTAAAAGTAATTTTGTAACTTGTACATACAAACTCAAGCCAGTGGACGATGAAATGTTGCTAAAATTATCCTTATCCAATAAAATTTATTGCAGTGATGAAAATCTTGACATCTATTCCAAAGTTCAAATTAAACTTCACCGTAATACAGTAGCCTGAGTTAGACCAAAGTAAATAAGCAATTATTTATAGTAATTATGTGTGTGTGTGTGTTGCATGTATTTAACTTTTCAGAAAAAGTCAGTGGGCCCACACTATGGGGACTGCTGAATTAATTACAAGCATAACAAAAGGGTATACTCTTCAATGATCTCAGCGTGTCACTTTGAATTTATCCATCTGCCTAATACCCACCTGTCTAGTTGCTCTTTCATTTAACCACATATTATGGCATCAATATTAACTTTCGGATTTGGGTAAAGCCACTGCCATTTCCCAAGCTATTTGCCTCCTAATAAACATAGACTGCAGGGGAAGTGTGAAAGCTGCACCAATATTTTTTCCGTAATGTTTGGTACAAACCCCAGCTGCCCAACATTGTAGGTTAACAACCATTATTTAATTAACAGATGAAGAAGCCCTTTAGAGCTGGTCTGGCAGATTTTGAACTTGATCGTCTATCATTTGATGTCACGCAAGACCAGATAAATGACAAGTCTTTCCAGAGTCTTCAGAGCCCCTTCAGAACAGCTGCACAGTCTTCCCCCCTTCTTTGCAGCAGGTTTCTCACTTAAGAAAAAAACACGCTTCATTACATCGCCTCTTACTTGAGCTGCAAGGGTCTATTCAAGGAAGATAAGCCTCTTAGAAATGAAGTAGCGTTGAATTTAGGTTTTGAGTGACAGCAGGAAGATTTATCCATTCAACAGACAATACCGCTTTCTCTGCATTAATCTAGGAGGCGGACAATGATCTGTTTTTTAGGCCTCATCTCATCTCTTTCCCACAGCAGAAGGTGATTAGAGTTAGGAAACAGGGACTGTGAAAGAAAACTTGAGCACTATCTCTCCAGCCCTCCTGTTTCCTGAAGGGGTAAGAGGGAGCCCCCAGGCCAAGGGCATCAATCATAGATTCACAACAAGGATAGGATGCTTCACCATTGGAGAGGCTACAGGTAAAAGGGTTAGCCCCAGAGCCCAGAGAGTAAACTATTTTCGTTCACTACTTGAAAAGAGGGGAGAAAAAAAGCACAAAGTCGTCCTTCATAAATGAATGTTTTGAATTCCTCTTAACCCAGCCCAGATAAAACTCTCACACTCTCTCTTGACTCAACTCATCATGCTCTTCTACCACCTATTCACAGGTTAAGATTCAGCGAGGTCCCAGATGAGCTGGTCTGCAAACAGCAGTCTAGAGGGAGGATGATTCAGAGTCTGTTCAAAGCACACACAAAAAAGCCAAAATGCCGTGCAAAACTTGAGCAAGCATTTACACAATACAAAAATTTCATCTCACTCAATCCCTGGTACCAAAAAAAAAAAAAAAAAAAAAAAAAAAAATTCCTCACCTTCTATATCCTCTGAAACTCAGGAGAGGTTTTTCTTGAAGCCTAGTTATTAATTTGCAATGTCCCATTCAACCGGCACTGAGCACAGACTACACTATGAACAATTTGAGCAATGCTTGCAACCACAAGGATATTAAGTTGGGGGTCGAGCATCAGAATCCCATTTTATAGGCAATATGTGGTACCATCCTTAGTGTGGAAGGCTTGCCATTTTATTAGTAGAAAGTTTGCTTGCACTCTGTAGTGCATAACTTCATTAATGAGCCTTAGAATGAATGTAGAAGCTCAAAACAATGCTTCTGGTTTGGGATATGCACATTTTTATTGGAGATGAAAACATGAAGACGTTGGTACATCACAGTATCCAGGGATCCCACCTACATTCTCCCTTCTTTGTCCTGTATCTTACCATGAAGGCATATATCAAATATCTAAAAGTAAATATATGAAATAAAATGTCCATTCCCAGTTATCCCAAGTACCCCTGTATCAAAATAATTAAAGGTGATCCCCATTATATTATTCAACTAATACACTAATAAAAATTTAAAAGTAAAGAATAATTGAAGGTGGGCACCAAAAGATTTTAGCATCAAGACTTTGGAAAGCAAGTATGAGACAAAATGCTTTTGTATGGTGCTCACTTTCCTGCAAAGGCAGTTCATGGAGGCTAGAAGAAACTGTTTCACTTGTGAATAATTAATTTAGTAAGTAAGCAGAGAGAAAGTCACAGACATTACTACTGCAGAATTAAATCAAGTTGCCCCAAATGACTCCTACTTGTGAGAGCAGATTGGGTGTTCTCTAGAAATCAATATAGAGTCATCACATTTTGACATTTCCTATTGTTAAATTGTGTTTTTGTTTTGTTTTTGCAAAATGCCATATTGACAACCAGAGACTTCCTTGGCATTCACCTCACACAATCCTGGAAATATCTGTTCATCAGTCTTAAAGCTACTATAACAGCCAAACATGGTGGTGACAGGATGTAATCCATGTTTCGAGTCCCCTAGGAAACCCCAATTCAACACCAAACCAAAATAAAGAAAATTCTGAAGGGAAAACCCCACCCCTCGGCTCCTTTGGAAGTCCCACAGAGCATAATCACATGGAGGCTGTGGCCACTGAGTGGACAGCTAGTTCTTCAGAAAGGCAGAAATGATTCAAATCAAAATTTACAAAGGAACACTGAAGCCCCGGTATTCTCATGTGGCCTAGTGAGTCTCAGGAAGGAGGGTTTTATTCTTATTATCCTTGGACCTCAGAGTCCTTTAAACCCTTGTTGTGGCACTATTATAGACAGCATCTTTACTGCTCACACCATCAAACTGACCACCCAGGTAGCCAGAAAGCAAAGAGCCTCTGCCATCAAGCCCTGCCTAATGGGCTTACCCAGTACCTACCATGATGAGTCTTCATTTTCTTCTCTCTCTCTCTCTCTCTGTCTCCCTCTCTCTCTCCTTTCTTTTTAATTACTGATGACTCCTGTTTTAGAGAAACCCCTAATTGCTTCATTTTGAGATGTTATGTTTAACCTCAGGAAATGGTGTTATAAGACCTGGCAAACAGCTTTCTAGTTGTTTCAATCAGTACCAGATTATGAGGTCCGGCTGAGCAAAAACCCTATTCATTTTCTTGCCCTGTCATCTTGATCTTATTTGAATGTCTGGGGAGCTGGAGGTGCTTAGCCAGTCCTGAGTTTCAGGAGTGGGGGTAGGAGAGCCAGAGAGAGCTGTGTGATGTGTTAGAGACACTGAAAGTTTTCATTTTGACCCCTTAATGAGAGCGACCTTTGACACAGGCTGATGAGTTCCATGCCTGTCCTGGTGTGCTTTTTGAAAACATTTGACACTGGTCACAGGTCTGACAGGGATATGACTAATGAAGTCGTGGTATAAAAATAATGGGCTGCAATTGCAAGTCATTTGCATGAAACCAAACTCCTTAAAAACTTGTCTCTGTTCACTTTCTGTTTTCTAAATGAGTCAATAATATGAATCAGATGGCTTGAAGGGACTAGACTCCCAAATATTCCTTCTATAAGTTTGGTAAATTAGTTGGCATTTGGTGCAATTTTTGTTGCCTTGAGGCCTGGTTTAAATTGGACTGTAGTTACTAAATTGCCACGGCGATTGCAGAATGTGTAGGATAATACATAATACCTTGTTTTTCTTAAGCGTTTCGTCAGAGAGCTTCTTGTGAGGTCAAGGGGACCCAGACAGCTCTTTGCAAAGAACATCAGGTTAGAGTAAATGAAGAAGAAATAGAAGGAAGAGGTTGTGGGGAGAGAGGCAGGAAGTTGTAAATTAAACGAAGGAAAAGGAGTAAGGAAGTAAAAAGAAACAAAACATAGCAAAAAGAAGGTGATATGACTTGCAGTCCAAACACATAAAAGAAGAAGAGAAAAAGGAAAAGGGGGGAAAATAGAAAAATGAGTACAGAGAGATGAAATAGGGAAAATGGAAAAGAAAAGAAAAACACTGAAAGACAGAACTTCAGACAGAACTACCCTTTCCATTTCAGTTTATCCTATAAAACGGTGCACCGGTTATCATGACATCGCGCTAAGCACCCACTAAACAAAACGACACGACGGGTAACCCCCATTGCCTTCAACGCAGTGAGACCCAGCTGAAGTTCCTGTTTCATCCTCTAGCTTCAAAACCTCCACCCTCCTTAGAGAAGCAATCAGAGAAGCTCGTCTTCCTCTCACAGCACGTCAGGAAGCAGTGCCCTGGGAAGGGACGGTGCCCAGGCCCCTTTCCAGAATCTCCCACCTGTGTGGCTTCACACTGATGATTTCCCCACACGGGTCTTCGTCGTGATTTGTCTGCTTCGGCAAACCCATTTGAGATTTTGTATTCCTTGCCTGGCGTACCTGGCAACATCAAATATCATTCGCCCACAAACTTTAAGATAATGAAAGTTCAAATGACTTACAGACATACACGAAGGTGGAGAACAAATGAATAAGAGGGACGTGCACACACAGGCTTGGGAATGAACTGGCTGTGGTTGCTCTGCGACCTCACAAAATTGTCTTAATCTCTCTGAGCCTCAGTTGCTTCAAACACAAAGAAATAAAAGATTATGTTTTGCAAAGTTCTAGCAAAGTACCTGGCACACCTCCAGTAGGTATGAATGGACAGCTGAACAAATGAATGACTGCAGTAGGGGTAGCAATAATCTCTCTCATGCCTATCTTTTTAAAAAGTATCTTAAACCTTCCGTTTCCACACAAAGAAATCTCGATGGCACTGAGGATGTGGCGTAGAGCCTGCGCCCAATCCGTAACCAACCATGGTAGGTCTGATGGGGCTGCACGACCCCCCCAACAAACCTGAATCCAAATAAACATGCTCTCTCTGTCTCCCCCCTTGTCTCTGTCTCTGTCTGTGTGTGCGTCTCTCTCTCTTTCCTCCTCTCCATCTTCTAGGATCAATAACGTACCAAACAGATACATATTGAGGATCTACTCCTAAGTGAAATAAATAAGTCACACACGTGTAAATACCGAATAGCTTCTCTGGTGTGAAAAACTATAATAGTACACAAGATCCTAATGAGATAACTGACAGTGTGAATAGGAAGAAAAGGGCTAAAGGTGTAGGGAAAGTGGGAAGGGTAGGGGAAAGGGAATGAGGGAAAAGAAAAAATAGGAGAAAATGGAAATAAAGTGTTTGTAAATGGGGAAGGGAGACGGGGGTGAAGGGAAGGCAGGGACAGGGGGAGAAAATGAGAACCAAGACCTGTCATGCAAGGGTACAAGATCCCAATGATGAATGCAACTGTACTGTATACCTGAAATGTACCAATAAACTCAATGAGGAAAAAAAATATCAGCACAACCTCCATATTTATTCCTTCTAAAAATACATAAACTGAGGAGAACAAAGGATAATTATGACTTGATGATAGTTCATGATTAGTAAATACTTTAAAATCAATTTGGGCAAATGTTTTATTGTAGCATAATTCTTATTAATTGATCATAGTTGCTTTCAGCTCATTCAACTCACCCCAAACACTAGGGACAATCCTTCCTTTCCCAGTGATTCTGACCACCCCAAGCCCCAGTGATTCAAAATACGCATTCATTTACTGTGTGAATTCATGCTTAAAGAATATAATTTATATACCTTAATGAAGCTCATGAGTCCACAAGTACATTTTGTTATCAGTTACTCAAATAAACACAGAAGATCATCTCACTGGAGAAAACTAAGATAACACAGACTCTAGAATAAATTTCAAAAAAATCAAAGAATTGTTCTTTAAGAAACAAAATGAAGACAGACAGACAGAAGAAAATTAAGAAAAGGTTATGGAAAGCCCAAGAAGTCTCAAGAGGAAGAGGTATAGAATGGTAACACCTTCCTCACAGAAACTGAAGACACTGAAAATGAGCAACAGTGAAAAACACTGAGAGAATGAAAAACAAATCAGAAGGAGAAAAGAGCAAAGAAACTCTAGTTATTTTATCTAAAGAAGTAATAACCAAATGTGGAAGGATTTTGTGAGAAGGGTGCCGACTGGCTGTCTTTCATCCCTGCAGACTATCAAATAAGATGAAATGGGGAAAATGAACAGAACATAAAGCACATCTTCTGGACTGTAATAAATATAAGAATATTGTTAAATATTGGAAGAAATGACCAGTAGAGGTTATAGATTCAAGGTCTTTGAAATCTTTTAAAAATAGGAGCAGTGACTATCTATCTTAGATGGTTTGTGTCTTTACCTGCCTGGAGGCCAAATACTGAATCATTACCAAATGTATGGTTCTATTATCCCAGAGATTGATGTCATTACCTCTGAAGTTTAATGCATGGGAATGGGGCAGGCAATTGAACAGTGCTAGATTGAAGATTTAAGGACTGAAGGGGTGATGGTTGAATTCAAGTCCAGCATTTAATTTCTCCAAAATGCTACAGAGGATAATTCCATAAGAATAAAAGTTTGCTGACATGCTATTTTGTATTTTACTTACGTATATATTCGGCTTATTTCCTTTATTAAACCAGAAGCTTCTTGAGGGCAGGAGACATACATATTCAGCTTAGTTTCCCCCTGACCCCTCCACTCCACTGAGGTCTCTCACGCCAGCACTGAGTGTAAGTACCTGCAAAGTCTTACCTGCCAGTGCCCTAACTGGATATGGGTCTGGACCCTAGAGGTGAGGATTAACTATTTGTTGAGAACTGGATCTTCCAGAGAACTGAGAGTTTTCTCTGCTTTGTTCATTAATAGCCCTGGTAGTAGTTTCTGAAGCATGATCAGCACTTAATCCTGCCTGAATGAATGGTATTTATTCAAAATACTTGTTGAGTGCTATTTAGGAATAATATTTTTATAAAACCTCACAAACAAGAAAAAAAAATGTTAACACCATTCTCAGGTGGCTCTGTATCCTTAGATTCAAATCCATATTAATTCAAATTGTCGGGCCAGGGATTTAGCTCAGTGGTTCCGGCACCTGCCTCGCAAGCGCAAGGACCCAAGTTCAATCCCTGGAACCAAAAAAAAAAAAAAAAAAAATCCAATTGTCCTCCTTCTTCCTACCATGTTCTGATGCAAGGAGCTGTGTGCACACAACCAACAAGTTGTAGTATTGTTTCAAAAGAGAGAAAATGTTCACAATCGATAGCAGGAAAAATGAACTCACTTCCTATTTGTTTATGTCTTCACTTCAAAAACTTCTAAGTATCTGTCTAATCAGTAAATAGTCATAAATTTACACTCTTCAATCCACTTCTTTCCAAGTGAAAACAGGATCAATACTTTACCCCCAGGGGAAGGCACTAAAGAAACCACAGAAATGTATGACTATACTACTTAATTTAAAACTTTTTGAAATTACAAACTGCCTCTGCATTTGAATTTCCTTTTATTTTTCCCATACCTTTATATTTTAAGCATCTAAAACCAAAAACCAGTTTTCCATCTAGTTAGCATAATTTATTTATTGCCTGGGCATACATTTGCAATGTAATGTAAATAACAATACTATTTTGCATGGCAATTGTACCTCTGGAAACTCTTTACTGACATTAATTTTCACACCCTCCTTAAGGAATAGGTGAATACTGCTATTATTAAGGCTGAGACTAATGAAATACAGCTGGAAGAAGAACATGTTTGCAAGAAAGTTGTAATTTACTACTTGTCAGTTTAGAGCTGTATCTGTATCTACTTGTGTTTCACTACATCTGCGTCTCCCAAATTATTTGCCATCGTAATATCCTCTCCAGTCATATCATTTCAATTTAGATTCTTGTTTTATCCAGACAGGAGACTGAGTTCTGTTTGTCTGTTCATTTGTTGGTATTTTTTGTTTTGTTTTGTTTTGTTTTTGGTACCGGGGATTGAACTCGTAAATCCCCAGCCCTTATTTATTGGTTTTAAGAGCTCTCTATGTCCACATGACAGCAAAACTCAGGGTGACCAGATACCCAAATGAAATTGCGTAGTCTAATTGGTTCTTGAAGCACATCTGGCAATGCTGTCTGTGTACTGGCTTTTAGAAATAGCTTTTCATTGCCCAGGTGCCAGCAGCTGGTGTTGGCATTGTTATAGTAACAGTAGAAGACATAATTGTAGTGGTGGTAATTATAAGTAACATTTGTTAAGGATTATGTGCCAGTTCCTGTGCCAAACACCTTATATGTATTGACTCATTTACTTTTCACAATAACCTTGTAAGTGCAATTATTATCACCTACTTTACAGATATGAGAATGTACGGGAAAAAAGAGGTGAGGTAAAAGGTGTGCTGTGAAACTACAAAGCATATTTAAATTATAAAAAATTATCACAGTGAAAGATACATTACCACTAATCTCCCTTAAACTATCCCTCTTGCACACACCCATTCTTCTTGCCACTTTCTGAACCAGTTCTGGAAGCTCTTTACTCTACTGTTACGCCTGCCTTGATGTCCTGACTCAGTTCAAATTGATTAACTTCCATAGTCATTTTGACTTGGTAAGAAGCAGAGTCAGACAGTGCTAGATCTGGTCAATAAGCTGCATGATGAAACATCTGGGTTTTTTAAAAATTTTGCTTGTGAAACATATGAAAAAATGCTCCACATCACGGGTCATTCAAGAGATGCAGATGAAAACAACACTGAGATTCCACCTCACCCCACAAAGAATGGCTGCTATCAAGAAATCAACCAATAACAAATGTTGGCAGAGTTGTGGGGAAAAAGGAACACTTCTCCATTGTTGGTGGGAGTGCAGACTGGTGCAACCACTGTGGAAATCAGCATGGAGATACCTCAAAGAGCTGGGACTAGAGGTTCCATTTGACTCAGCCATCCCTCTGCTGGGTATCTTTCCAAAAAAACTAAAAGAATCATATCAAAGTGATGTATGCGCACCCATGTTTATAGCGGCACAGTTTATAATAGCTAAAATTTGGAAACAGCCCATTTGCCCCTCAGTTGGAAACTGGACAAAGAAGATGCGGTTTTTCTATAAAATGGAATATTACTCAGCCATAAAGAATGAGAAAATAGATTCATTCATAGGAAAATGGATACATATTGACGATATCTCCTAAGTGAAATAAATAAGCCACACATGTGTAAATACCAAATAGTTTCTCTGGTGTGAAAAACTGTAATAATACATAAGATCTTAATAAGATTACTGACATTGTGAAATGAGAAGAAAGGGGCTAATGGTGTAGGGAAGGTGGGATGGGTAGGGGGAAGGTTAATAAGGGAAAAGAAAAAAATGTGAGATAATGAAAAGATGGAAATAAAGTGTTTGTAGATGGGTAGAGGAGGAGTGGGTGAAGGGAGGGCAGGGACAAGGGGAAAAACTGAGAACCAAGACCTGTCATGTAGAGGTACAGGATCCCAACAATGAATGTAACTGTACTGTATCCCTAAAATGTACCAATAAACTCAATTAAAGCTGAAAAAAAATTTTACTTGTGCATTTATTCTTTGCTAGCCTGCCTTTCCATCGATGGCACTCAGAACAGTATGTGGTAAGCACCACATTTTTTACCATACCTCATAAACACACAAGAAGGGCCTTCCAGATCTGCCTCAGAAAGTAGCAAGGACGGTGGGATAAGTACACTCAAAGCAAGGAGGAGGAGTTTTGAGCAGTATAAATGGTAATGTGTCTTCTACGTGACATTTGTTTAATTTATACACTTACCATATTTTTGATCACCCCTCATAACTGCCCAAAGACTCATAGCTCATAAAAGGTGAGGTTGGTATCCTCACCCAAGTGGTCTGGTTCCACAGCCTGAGAGCAGTATTTATTTCACATCTACTTTTTGCAAGCACTTCACAATGCTTTGGCTCCCCAACATTTCCTACAGATATGATCATCCTGTATTTGGATTCAGTAACATTTACCCAAAAGCATAGAATTGCCCAAATATTTCTGATAATCACTTCTCTTTCTTAAAAGAGGTAACTGACAATGTGAAATAGGAAGAAAAGTGCTAAAGGTGTAGGGAAAGTGGGAAGGGTAGGGGAAGGGAATAAGAGAAAAGAAAAAATAGGAGAAAATGAAAAAATGGAAATAAAGTTTGTAAATGGGGAGGGGAGGAGGGGGTGAAGGGAGGGCAGGGACAAGGGGAAAAAATGAGAACCAAGACCTGTCAGGTAAAGGTACAAGATCCCAATGATGAATATAACTGTACTGTACACCTAAAATGTACCAATAAACTTAAGTTTTTTTAAAAAAAGAGGTAAGTACTAAGAAAATATTAATGCATAGTTGTTGCCATGGTTAGATAAGACATGGTCTCTGACAAGGGATTGCTGTTTATCACGTGTACACCCACACACAGATACAAACATGCATAAATGCATTATCTATTGAATTGGCTAATTAAATAACTGGCCGTTGAGGTTAGGGAATCAGTCTGACCAGTTATTTGACACTTTGTTGAACAAAAAGATGAGGAAATGCACATGTCTGTTGGGTCCATTTTTAAACTTTTCATATCCTGTTCAGGTATCACAGGAACTAATTCTAGAACCTACACAATCTTCAGGAGAAAAGATGTAAGTACAAAGACACAACTTTGAGCCGGGCGTAGTGGCACACACCTGTCATCCCAGCACTCGGGAGGCTGAGGCAGGAGGATCGCTGTGAGTTCAAGACCAGCCCAGGCTACATAGTGAATTCCAGGTCAGTCTCAACTACATAGTGAGACCCTGTCTCAAACAAACCAAAAAAAAAACAAACAAACAAACAAAACAAGACCACAAAAAAAAAAAGACACAACTTCCATTGTCACTCTGAGGCTGTACTGACCTGGTCACAAAGTTATACTGCACACCATCCATAGCTTCATGAAACAAATGATAGCTCCATGTCCTTCATTTTTAAAAAATGTAGTTTCCTATTTATTTACAAAGGCCTATTATTTACTGGCCAGGAAAAAAATATCATATTTAAATTAACTCTTTTTTCCAAAATTAAATGCTGATCTTGGAGTTCAGACACAGAGGCAGCCAGGGATAAACATAAACTGCATACATTTTCAAATTAATTTGTTAATTTAACTATCATCATATCAATTCAAATTTTTGCTCTCTTAACCATATTGGCATTCCAGAAGCCAGACAAAAATTATAAATAGAATTTTTATTATTTTTATTGAGCAAAATAAAGTTGCACAAAGATACCTGGACATCTACATATCTTCTATCTTTGAAGTTTTGATCTATCTTCTGTATAGAATTGTAATTATAATATAAGCTCTCATTTTACCAAACAGCATAGTAAATACCAACATAAAAACAGAATGATATGCCAATTCATAATCGATAACTGTTCCAAGACTGCAGTGAATTATGTACCTTTCTTTGGCAATCCTTTTGGAATTTTTTCTTCATTTTCCCATTGAGATTTTTATTTTGTTTTGTTTTTCTTTTTATTGAGTTTATTGGTACATTCTAGGTATACAGTACAGTTACATTCTACTGGAATCTTGTACCTTTACATGACAGGTCTTGGTTCTCATTTTTCCCCTTCTCCCTGCCCTCCCTTCACCCCCTCTTCCCCTCCCCACTTACAAACACTTTATTTCCATTGTTTTTATTTTCTCCTATTTTTTTCTTTTCCCTTATTTCCTTTCCCCTACCCCTCCCACCTTCCCTACACCTTTAGTCCTTTTCTTCCCATTTCACATTGTTAATCATCCCATTAGGATCTTGTATACTATTATAGTTTTTCACACCAGAGAAATTATTCGGTATTTACACATGTATGACTTATGTATTTCACTTAGGAGATTTTTATTTTGTTTTGTTTTGATTCTTTCATGAGCTACAAAATTATGTGGGTCTCCCTTCCATGATTCTTCCTATGAAAAGTTCTATCATCCTGTTAGGCACACAAGTGACGTGTTCACCAGAGTTCCAGGGTGAAGAGAACTGAATTTCAAAGCCACACAATTTATGTGGAAATGAAGCATATTCCTTGCCAGTTTCTGTGTCAGACGTATGGGAAGACTGTGTGTATAATAGGCTGTTTGATTTGTGTGATGGACAGGGTTTTTTAAGCCCTCTGAAGGTAAAAAAAAAAAAAAAAAAAAAAAAGTCATATTGATTTCTAGGCTCATCTATACTTCTTTTCCTGTATTTTATGTGGAAACATTTTAGAACTCACAGTTTCCATACTAGGTACATTTTCCATAGTTAATTAATCCTGCTTCCCCGTGCAACAGAGAACCCTATCTCATAACAGGGTACCTTGGTAGGCAAGAATGGAGTCTAAAAGGGTATATATATTGTAGGGGTTCTTTCATATAAAAGCATAGGACAGTCTGAATATGAAAATATAGTACATTTCTTACAGAAAATGAAATCTTGGGATCTTTCAGGCAAAGTAAATGCATGAGAGTGTTCCTTGTCTTCAAGAACCATAATACTCAATTAGAATAAAGAATGTATGAAATATTCATACCTGTATTTTTAGGTTTATCATACCTTGTGCTCTCAACCAGAAAATTCAGAAAATAAACTAATCAGACGGTTGTACAGTAGCTTCTGAAAATTGCCAGTGTAAACGATCCTCTTCTCTTCCCCTCATATCTCAATTTATGGGGAAAATGAATTTTAAATTATTAATTTGTCTATTTTCTCTTTTATTCAATAATAATTCAATATGGAAAAGAAACCCCCAAGATATTAGCCTTGCCTGTCATCTTCCCACAGCGACTTGGGGTTTTACTGCGCATTAACTAGAGGAATAAACAGCATGACTGTTCTTATCTAGAAGAGATTGGAAGCCGCATCCATTGACAATAGGCCAGATCCCACCATCTCATATCCCTCATATCTCTAGAGACAAAGGTATTGTGCTAGGCCTGATTCCACTCAGCTTTATCAGTAATTGTTGGTCCTAGGAAATCCATGTCACCTCTCAGGGTCTCTGTTTCCTCATTCGGAAAATGATGTGGATGGAAAAAACACTGTCCAATGGCCCCTCAGCTCTGGCATTTTGTGATTCTCTCTTAGGTCATGTAACATGGCCCTATTCCCCACTTCCTCCCCTCTCCAGCCCCCACTGATTTATTGCTGAATCGCCAGTCTGTAGAGCAAACTCCAGACTTAGCCTGGCCTCTCTAACATTAGTCAAACCAAGTTATTTCTCATCTTCATCACCATTCCACAATTCTGATTCACACAGAAAAATCTAACTGCCTATAAATCTATCTACCTCCACCTCTACCACTAATGATCCTGAGTTCAAATAACATGCAATTTGTGAAGAAAATCAGTGTTTCTAAAGCTGCTTCCCATGACTGCTGTTGGAATCGGTGCAAGTGTTTTGTCACCAAAGACGGCAATCTCCTTTAAAACTGAACATTCCTTTTACCATCTTTTATCCCATGTGGTCCCTTTCCAGCATCTGTTGACTGAGAACTGTTAATCCCCATGTGCCTACCATTTTGTTCTACACCTGGACCAGAGGCAGATGAACAAATCAACAAAATCAGGTGGAGAGTTTGTGGGTTTGTATTTCCATAAACAAGAACAAAAACAAACTCTAAGCCAACATCAGTTAATATACACTAAAATTATTAAGTTCCTGCAGCTAGAAGGATATTTGATGTGTTAAACTTGGGGTGGCAAGGTTCTTATGTGCCTGTCCAACACAGAATCCGTTTTTAGCTAAGATAGTAACCCAAAAATTACTATTTCTACTAAAAAAAAAATTAGCCTTGCCTGTCATCTTCCCACAGTGACATAGGGTTTTAATATGCATGAACTAGAGGAATAAACAGCACGATTATTCTTATCTAGAAGAGATTAGAAGACACGTCCATTGAAAATAGACCAGATCCCACCATGACAGGGAACCATCCCTGTCATCCTCACAGCAGCACAGCATGCAGAACACACAAGGACAACAGTAAGCTACTAGTGGGCCTTTTACAGAACCTATTAGAAAAAATATTCTGCTTTACAGTTGACTAAGAGTCCCTAATCAAAGTGAAACTGAGCAAACACGTAAGTACAGATGGAGAGTTTGCTGCTAAAAGCAGTCTGGCACAAGGATGCCAACTTCTTCATATGTAATGACAGAAAACAATACTGACACAAGACACAACTTCACCAAGAATTAGAGAACTCCCAGACCAACAGAATTGTGGCAACCCTCTTGACCTCACTTATTTGTGGGAGAGAATGGAGAATCAACAACAGAATCACTTTGTACCTTGTTTATTGCTTTGTATTTGTAATTATACTTACATTCACTGTATGGTAGACTTTTTATTACACCCGTTGTATTAGGCTGTGGTTTCAGTCACTCTCTGACTTAAGGAAATGTTGATTTTGTGAAAGCAAAACTAATCTCCTGCAGGTATTCCATGGGGCATAGACCAAGAAAACCCCAGAATAACTGCAAAGTCAAGAATCTGATTCAGAAAGTGACAGAGAAAGTTAAGAGCACCACTTAGGAAAGACTGCTTTCCTGTGTTGTTTGGTTTTCTGCTGTTGTTTTCCTGCATGTTACACAATCACACACTTGTAAAACAGAAAGCAGGGAATGGCAATGTTTGGCTGAATCCAAATCCTGCTCAGTTTCTGCTGCATTACATTATTATGACACAGAGTCAGTAACTCACGCTGATTGTCTCTTTCACTTCAGTAGACAAATGCAACACTGGGTAGATTTAAGAAGATGACCACATAGTAAAAATAAAGAAGATAAGAAAGAAATAGAGGTCTCCTTATTACAACAATTCATAATCACAGGTCAAACAATATGCTCTCCAGTAACAAAATGTTAAAATTCTTTCCTAAAAGGAAAATTCCATCAAAAACAAGTACTTTCTCTGTCCTAGGAGATGGCCCGTAACAGCAGTATAGGGAAAAATTATCCATAATAAATACTCTTACAAAATCAATGCTGTTTTTTCCTGGTCTCTGCCCCTTTTCATCTTCATTTTCTAGACACTGTGTGACTGAAGTTATGTGGCCATGTACTCTTCCAGAAGAAAGAAAGCAGAGAGCTGAGTGACAGCCCAGACATTTTGTCCTACCATCTACTGGGGTTAGCGCTCAACCATTCTCACTCTTCATCCCTCACAATGTACACTTCAGAGTCACCCTGCCAGAAACAAACCCAAATAATTCCCAAACACATCACCAGAAACCCAAACAAAACACTAGATTAAAAATTCCAGGGTGTCTGCTGTTCACAGAAATTTGCTGTCTCACCAGCAAAAATCCAGGCACACAAGCTGTGCTGTCCCCAACTCCTAAAGATGAACGTGGCTGCTTCAAGTCCAGTTTCTTCTTCTTCCCTGGCTTTCACTTTATCCATCAGGTAGTTGCAGCCTGCTTGGCCAATACTATCTTCCTTACACTTCCAAACAATCCCTCTACCTCCTGCTCCCAGCCCTCCTGCTGTCTCCGTGGCCGCACTACCTGACTTCAATTTGTCCACTCTTTCCTCCTAGCCTTCTCCTCTCCTTCCTGGAGTAGCCATTGTCTAGATCCCTTAAATCTTTTCTCAGTGCCCAATTTAGGGCCACTCTTTACCAGAACCTTCTCTCAGCCTTGAAATTCTAGAGTTCTGACCACTCAGTCCACAGAACTACAAAGTTTCGTTTCTCTGGTTGATTCATGTGACTTCTCTTTCAACCTGAATTTAAAATCCATGTCTTAGTATTCCTCACCATGTCCTCCACCTCAGCCAGAGTACTCAAAACTGAATAGCAGCCAAATATTCTCCACAGTTATATGTAGTCTAATTCTAGAAATCTATTTGGAAATTTGGAAATTCCACAGCAATTTTTTTTTTCAGTACCAGGGATTGAACTCGGGTCCTTGTGCTTGCAAGGCAGGCCACTGAAACACTGAGCTAAATCCCCGGCCCTCCACAGCAATTTTTAAAAGCAGATATCCCATAACACTCCTAAACATGGAATTTGCCAAATCTATTGTTTAACACTGTTATATAGCTCTCTTCCCTACACCTGCACATTACCTCCTCCAATTACTTCCTTTGCTACTTGCTCCCTCAGCTTTTTGTGCTGACCACTGAAGCATTTATCACACTTTATTATATCAGAATGAGAATAACATCAGGGTGAAAATTCAGGCTCATGTCTGGAGGGCAGGGATGAAGTACCACTCATCTTCGAACCCTCTTTCACTGTATATATATAAATGTGTGTATGTATACATATATGTACATATACATGGCTCATGGTTATATACATCATGGGCTATACATGTATAGACAATGTCTGTCATGACTAGCGTAGGGGCAAGAAAACTCAGACATATTGTAACTTCACCTAGCACTCAATAGATGAGGAAAACCAGACTTAGAGGAACTAATTTTTTAAAGACTTTGCTCAGTAGAAACAGAATATAAGGTTTGGGAAATAGCTGTCAAACTTTATCATAAATTCCACAGGAAAACAGCATAAACATTTCCACTGGGATAGAAAGAGATCGCAGCTGAACAAGAATGCTGAAGAAGAAATTTCCAAATAAAGCAACCATTTAAGGTTCCCAAGCCAAATACACCTTACAGGATGCACACTGTCTACAAGTTTGTATAGCTCACTGTGGCCTGTGAACTATTAGCAAGCAAACCTTCTTTCAGTTTAATGCTACATACTCAGATTCCTCAGTACCACCTCCAATGGATCTCATTTGAATCCTTGAGGTGGGCCCAACGATCTGCATCTCTCTCAAGATTCTCTGCACACCATAGTTTAAGTACCACTGGCTATATCATATACCCACATAATAGGGACCAACATGTAAGAGACTAGGCCAGTGCTTTTGGACTTAGGGTCTCATCTCCAAGGAGATAATGAGAGAAGAAAACCAAAAATGGTCATTGATCAATAGATTTAACCATTGAATCAGTTTTTTTTTTTAGTGCTGAAAATAAAACGTGGGGCCAGCACTCCATCACTGAGTTTTACCTCTAACCATAACCCTATTCTATGTCTTAAAAAGCACTTGGGCTGGGGATGCAGCTCAGCAGTACAATGCCTGCCTAGCAACTGTAAGGCCCTGAGTTCAATTCCTGGTACCAAAAAAGAAAAGAAAAAAAAAAAAGCACTTCTCACCCAAGTACCTCAAGACCCTTAATAAATACCATTCTCCACAAAATTACTGACCATTTGCTCAAAGCATAAAGGAAAAAAATAAGCATGGGTGTCTCTCTGGAATCAACCTATTTCTAATTTTCTATATCTACCTATACCTATGGCATTGCTCTCCCCATCCCTCTCTCTCTCTCTCTCTCTCTCTCTCTCTCTCTCTCTCTCTCTCTCTCTCTCTCTCTCTACTCTCCTTCAGCCCTCGTCTTCCCTGTCTTATTTCAACTTTCCTAAAGCAATGGTTCTCAAAATGTAGTCCCCTCTCCAGGAGTATCAGCAGCACTAGGGAACTCAAATCCATGACCCCACCTCAGACCTGCAGAATCAGAAATTGTAGGGATGCAGCCCAGCACCCTGTGGTTTGACAGGTTCTGCAGGTGATTCTGAAGCAGGCTAACATTGGACACCACTGCCCTCAACACCACTGGCGGAATGGAGCCATCAACCTTTCTCAAGTTCAGTCCTCCTCTGCTTGGGAAACTGCCTAGCTGGGTGGCAGCCCAGTAGAGGGGACCTAAACCCCTCTACCCCCACCAGTCTGTCTGCAGCCATTGCACACAGTTGACTTTAAACAAAGCTCTTCTTTAAAATCAGAGTTGATTCTCTTATAATTTCACTAACATATTAAAGGACCAGACAGCACAGACATCTTGGTATGGTATACACACACAAAAAAAAAAAAAAAAAAAGAACACAGCCTAGCCTTGAAAAACCAAGAGAGAGCCCTTGAAGTGGTTTTTGTGGGTATAAAATAATGCCGAGAATTTGAATTGGTCCACTTTATTATACTATTGAAATTAAATCTACTTAATTTATCAAGTCATGCTCATGCCCTAATCTTTTATACTTGTATCTATCAATAAAAATTGTGACACTTGAAAATAATAGAGGGAGGGGCTGTTGCTATTTTCTGAATTTAATGGCGGAAAGAGCAGCTGGGAAAGTTAAAGTAGTTTGATCTAGCCAAATCTGCTTATTTTTAATAAATTGACTAATTTAAGTCCTGCCCATTTCTAAGTACTTGCTTCCAAAATAGCCAGTTATTTGAACGAAATCGTGAATTTTTGCTCTTTCCCTCAAGATAGGCTCATGTGGCTACCACTTGATTAAAGAAATGTTTAATGGTATTTGCCCATCATTAGATTGTTATTATTAATTAAAAGTTTTTAGAAAGAAAACAGAACTTAGTTTTGGTCTACCAATGGACATAGGGATTCCAACATTATAAATTAAAATTCTAAACTAAAATTGCACAAGGAAGTGAAGTATATGTAGAAAATTCATCTCTAAAAGCATACTACCCACCAACGGCTACCTAATTTAGCAGAATATATTACCTCTATGCTTCATAAATCTTAATTAAAGCCGTTAGTTTTCCTATTATGTGATCGAGAAATGCCCCATTAAAGTTAAACAGTTTCTACAAGTAATTATACACATATACTCTTTAAAATTGCTTCACATATACTGGAAATGTTGTCTACTAAATCAAAACCTTGCAGAATTTCATTAATGCAAGTTTTTTTTATCTCCCAAAAGTCAAATGTGTCCCAGTGGAACCCGTATACTCAATGTTGGCTTCTTATAATACAATTTAATGCTCACAAACACAACTAAAGTATTTAAACATTTACAGGGGTTGTCATAAATGCTTTTCTTACTTTTGATCAAATTCAACCTTACACTTAATACAGTTAACTGTAGTTATTTAATTTTAAAACTTGCGATTCCAACCTCAAAAATTTATAACAATATAAATGCAGTTACTTGGCTATAGGATACGTATACCTTGGGGACTTCATTCTTCAATCTGAAACACAAATGCCAAAACCAGAGAGGGGATATTTTTTAAAATAGACATTATTTTAAATAACTTTTGGCACATTGAAGAAGAAAACCCTTCAAATACAAATACAAAATAGAACTCTTTTATTCCTGTAGTCATTTCAATCAGATGCGAGCACATTAATAATAGGAATAATAGTGTTTTCTTTCTATTTTTCTATTTGTTTTCAAAAATAATGCAAGATAAACCTATAAACTAGTTTATTGAAATTATTCCAGGTATCCTAGGTATGCAAACTTAATAACTGGATCAAAAACATTGCTGATGGTTTCTCCATTTGCTCCAAGTGTTGTTACTTTAATTCATTGAGACATTATAGGTAACTGTAATATTGTACATCTGAAAAGATGAGCAAATTTAGCATTCAGAAACACTGTCACTTAGGAAAGAACACTGCAATGCAAACGGTTCTGACACAAGCTTACCATCCCAGGGCACACTGATGAGCACATTCACAAGACACAAAACAAGGACAAGGAAGACAGCTGCAGCCCAGCAGTGATGGATAACCCTTGATCCAGACGACTGTAATATCTCTCAGGGCTGAGAGAACATTATTAATTGAAATCCCTGTTTAGTTCCTCCACGTAGACCATTATATAATTGCATCTCTATCTGGAAAACTATTTTCAGCAGAATTCATAATGGGTAAAGTGTCCTCAAAATGTATAGGAAGAAAATGTTTCAATTATAAGTGATTATTTCAGAACGCACATGACACAGAGACGTTGGATCCTATTCCCAGGATCACGCAGAGACAACAAAACTGATGCATTATTATTACCATTCACTATAAAGCACATAAACAATTAAAATGCCACTTGACAAAAAATTAAAACTAGAAAAAGAATGTTAAATAAAATGAAGTAACACTTTCATTTAACAACAAAATAAACGATCACAGTGTATTCTGATATTAAATGGAACTTTGCAACATAAATACCTTATAGTTACAAATACCTTTGCTTACTGAAATACCTCTTGCTTTGTGACTATATTTTATGAATATAAATTGGACTAGTCAAACACATTTGCATTTTTTCTTATTAATCAGAGCATATCAAATCACACCCAGTTTAAAAACAAAAATTTTCCTAGGAAAATGAAAGTTTTATCTGGAGTTAGGGAGCAGTTTCAAGCCAGGTTAGAAGAAAGATTAAAGATCTCACTTCAACATCAGCCTAATATGGAAATATCTCCTAAACTCACAATCTTATCAAAGTGTACGTTTAGATAAAACAGAAGACAAGGGCACTATTTGGAGATGTTCAACATAAGTTTAAAAAATAGACACAGCAACTCTGTAGTTAACTAATAAACTGTGTAAGACGCAGGGTAGGGAGCTTAAGGACCAGTCACACTAAATGATAGCAGAGCGGGCAAGGAGGGTGGAAACTGAGAAGACAGACTTCCTTCTCTTTTTGTGACAGTGCTTAGATTTTGAGAAGAGTCAGACAAAAGGGTCTTTGTGCAACACCAGGGAAGTGGAGGAGAACTGCTAGGGAAAGCCAGTAAAGATAGCCTTGCCTTGTGCACAGAACTATGGAGGCCTAGAATTTACACGACCTTGCAGAACACGCAATGCCTGTCCTGCTAAGTATAAAACCGCTATATCCAACCAGTACTAAAGTCTTCATAGAATCATTTTGGGCTTTTCCTTTAAAACATATAATAAACAGACATACATGACTATGATTTCAAATTGCAGCAATAACCTTAGATTGGGTCCTCCGACACTGAACCATCCCAAGTGACTTTACTTGCCCCAGAAACTGCAATCCTGTCCGGCAGTGGTTCCAATTTTGAATTCTTGGTAAAGTTGGCAAAATACCCAGGAGGCTGTGTCCACACATATGGCCTAACATCCTGTAGTTCCATTCCCAGAATGAGGAAATTAGTCTTGTCATCATTAAAAGAAGCCTGGACTCTTACAGACAGAAGCTGGCAAATTGAAGTACAGAAATGCACACTAAACCTGGATGGTGATCCACTGCTTTTCCAAATCCAGGATATCTGAAAGAAGAGTATGCCGAGAAGCAAGCAAAATTACCAGAAAATTGTCATTTCCAGCTTTAGGGAAAGGTGTCCAAGCGTTTGCCTCTACAGGAAATTATAAATAAGAGGAAATCATCCAGTATTAACCTTTCTAGACCTTCAAAACATACTTGCCTCATCAGTTTTACTGGGATAAAAACACTAAGAGAAGTTAATAAGGAATCAGAACTGATTTTCCTCCTTCACCAATTCCAATTGCCTTTATATCTATCTGAAAATATTTTAAATGTGTAAAAGTATCCCATAAACAAGGAACATTTTGAATTAACGTTAACATTAGATGCTAATTTTAAATTCACATTAGATGCCATTTTATCTGAAATGGCATCTTTTCCGCTGTCACTTTCATCATATGGAATAAATAACAAGTTATAAAAGTGGCCAAAAAATTCTCAAAAATATATAGCTACCAATAAAACTTATGAAAAAGGTTCAATGTCATTCAAGAACAAAAAGAAAATTGTAGGGAAGGGATATAGGAATGGAATTAAAAAGCAGAAAAATATCAGAGCACAGCCCTTCCAGTAACTTATTTTTGTAGTGCTAAATTCTGTGATGTAATGGAAAAGCATGGTGCTAAGAACAGTAGCCTGGTTCTATACTCCACCTCCAACTTGAACAAACCATGAGATCCTGAGTTATAGACACTTCCACAAAAGGGGATGATGATCCTCTTCATAACAGTGTGGAAAGCAATCTGCACAGTGACTGGTGCATAAGAAATTGTTATGAAATATTATTTATTGAGTATTATCTATTGATTATTATTGTAGGTTGGTGCATCAGAATGGCTATTAAAGAGAAAAGTCTCAAGACAAAAGGAAACTAAATGGTTGTAAATGAAACCAGAATGGGGAAGGAAATATGAAACTTAGTATCAAAGTCATGAAGGCCAAAGGAAAAAGGACAGAGGAACTTTGTAACCATCGTAGCCCAGCCCACGACCCTGTGAATATAGCATGTAACTACCTGCTAAAGGCATGGTTAAGATATACAGATAAGTAGATGTATATGTTTAGATATATCTTGAGAATATATATCTATATCTATAATTATATATCTATAGAATATATATCTTATATAGGTGGATATCTTTAGAAACAAATCAAACTCTTCCAACTGGCTTGTGTGTGATGGAAGAAGATATACTCGTTTATACCCACTCTACTTCCATCATTCAGGGTATTAATAAAACTGTTAAACAAGGTCTCCTCAAACCTTAAATGTAACTTTACCACATTGAAACACAAGTGAACTACAATTGAAAGTGGAGAAACCCTGTATTTATTATAGGGAACCACAAAGCATATCCCCTTTAAACTTGAGATGAAGAATAAACCTACTTATAAAAAAATACATGACAAAAGCCCACTGTTACACATTGAACTTTAAAAAAGAATAGGCTGGTTCCCAGTGTAAATTTCATGAAGATTTACATTCGCAACAATCAGTTCTTTCATTGGGAATGATTGAGAAATACTTTAGTTGATCAGATATTACATTACACTTAAATTAGCAACTCACAAAAGAGAAAAGAAAGGAATAAAAAATACTCGATAGCACTGTGTGATAAATATATCGATTAATTCCTTAATCATTTAAATAGAGACATATTTCCAAACATCCACACCATATGATTTTCTTTGTCATATATGTATAGGGATCTGTCAATTTAAAAGGAATTAATAATTGAGAGAATGACAACTGAACATTTATTTTATGGATATATGTGATAGGATCAAAAATATGATGAATGTTTATTTTTTAATTTATTATAGTAAAGGACACATTGCCACTAATCTCTCTCAATATATTCTCCCTTGATGCCATCCTTTGTCACTCTCTGAAGCAGTTCTGGAAGTCTTTTCTCCTGAGTATCTTTAGTTGTGCTGTTGTGGGTACCTTAATGTCTTAAATCATTTCAAAACATTTACCTTTTATGGTCATTATGACTTTGGAAAGAGCCAAAAGTCCCACAGTCCCAGACACGGTGAATGAGGTGGGTGAGGACACAACATCATCTTTTTATAAGACTGCCTTTCTGTTGGATGGCCCTAGACAGCAGTATTCACCTTCTTTTTGATCACATCTCACAAACACATTCACAAAAGAAGACTTCTAGAACTGCTTCAGAAAGATGCAAAACAGATGTGATAAGTGTGTTCAAGGGGGACGCATATTTTACATAATACATTTTTTAAATTCAAATATTCACATATATTTTGATCACACCTTGTATGTGGCGCAACTACCCCCACAACTCACAAAAAATTTTTACTGAGATTCAACATGAGATCATAGCAAGTTACAAGTGCTATTCAAAGGATTAAACAGTAACAAAAAATAGTAAGGAAACCAATAATTAGTTTTCTAATTTAAAAAGAGGATTTAAATACATAACAAGAAAGCTGGAATGTAGGCATGTCTATAAATAATTCACATGGACACATATCACTAAACTGTACTAAGTATCATTGTTCTTGTCCAAGAACAAGAAACCCTAGTTACCCAGAGGCCATGATTAATACTCTCCCTTTGTGAGAAACCAGTCTGCAAAAGGCTTAGAAGTTGGTAGACTCAGACCACTCCAGGAAACTCTGCTGGTGTTTCCATTTTAAACCACATTTCAGGAGTTTACAAGTTGAATGTTTTTAAAATATATTGGGTTCATAATGAGCTCACACATTCTTAAAATGTTCCTTTTTGCTCTCCTTTTTAAAGTATGGCCACTTTTGTGAGCAAATCATAAACAAAATTTCAGGTGATTATTTTTGGCTGAGCTCCAAGACACAATGGCTAAATGTTTGAAAACAGTAAAAGGACTAATTATTTTCTTCATTTGGAAAGTAGAGTAGAAAGGCCAGCATAAGAAACACTCTACAGTACTTCCGTTTTAAAGCATTCTTCTGCAATATTTTCATTCAGTGGTTCAGGATCCTAGGACTCTAGCTATGAATATGCAATTGAACTTCAAAAGTCCATGTCTACTTCTGGAGATTTATGCAATAATCACTCCAGCATTAGACTTCCCTAAGGTTATTAGTGGTCAAAATTACATGTACCATGAAGGCCAGGAAGACTCTCAGAATGGAGCTAAAAGCCAGGTGGCAGGACATCTACACTTAGGTGCCACCACAAACCCCAAAGTCAAACCAACCTCAAACTTTTACAAGCTCTTTCCCCCATGCCAATCCCCAGCTTAAAATAGTCCAGGGCAAAGCTCAACGGGGAACTGAGTTGATGAGAGGGTTAGAGTTTAAAACCACTTCTTTCAAAGCTGAAAGAAAAAAAAAAAGAATCTGGTGGTTCTGGCAAATATAAAAACTACTCTCCACAGAGGTGCCTGACACCTTTGAGGGTCCACATCAGAGGAGACCCAGCAGAGATACCAAAGGCAGGGATGCCTCAGTCCCAGAAGGGATGGATCGCTGGGCCTTTACCTGGTCCTGACAAAGGGTGAGGAGCCAGAACAATGGTCCCGGACCAGCTAGGAAAAACACCTTGGCACAAGGTGACTTTGCTACTAAACTCCTTAAATCTGGCCAGGGTCCAGCATCAGACAAAACGGAGTTCTCACTGAGCCCGTGAATTGACAAAACTTCCCCTATTTACAGAACAGCACTGTATCTTCAAGCCGCCTTCATAACCCAAAGACGCAACCACGTCTCAGAAGGAAAAGACAAACTCACTTGTGTGTCTGGCTGCAGGGACTTTCTAAATGGCAAATACGCAAAGGACACAAGTAATGCTAATTAAAAGCACACAATTCCCAACATCTAACTGACAATCCTCCACATGCAGGTTAAAGGTCAAAAATACTCTGCAACACTGTTATATTTATTGACAGGGACAAACTTTTCCATCTGTTTCTAATTTTATTCATGATTGACCATTGGCCTCAATAGAAAAATCCGCTGTTAGTAATAAATGAAAAGAAATTTGCACTTTTTCTGTAATTTCAAGTAGAGCCTGCTCATTACCACTAGTTATTTATCAAGCAAGAAGAATTGGTGTAATGCATACTAATGTCCTAAATTATTTGTCTTGGTCATTAAATATACAACTTCAAACTCAGAAGAAATAGAAATGTAGTCTGAATTGAATGTTAGTTTAAGAGAAACATTTCTGTATTCAATATTTAGTCGAGGGAATGATACCTTTAAGCCATGTGTAGCCCCCAGCCAACTCTCCAAAAGTGGAGAATTAAGAGAGGTCTTAACTATAAGCTAGCAAGTGCTAATACTTCCATATGGCCTTAACTACCTAAATCCAAATTACCAGACTGATACAAAGAAAGAGGCTGGAATAAGGGCGGAAAAAAGTTTTTATGCTAAAGGAGTATTTTCCTACCCTTTCTCACTGGGTAACAGGGATCCAATCCCCTGTCATCTACACCAGGTTTCTCCGTGTCAGCACTATTGACATTTGGGCCCAGATGATTCTCTATTGTAGAATGTTTAACAGCACATCTGGCTTCTGCCCACAGGATGCCAGCAGTACCTTTTCCCCAAAAGCAATCAAAAATGTCCCCAAACATTTTCAAATGTGCCCTAGGGAGCAAAACTGACTCTGAGTGAGGACCTCAACCTACACCAGAAGAAAGAGTAGTTAGCAAAAACTAAGTCAATAAGCAGATATATTAAATCTGAAGACATGGAGCTTCCAGACATTATAATTCCTCCCTTCCCTGAGCACTCATGCCTTGTCGAATTGTCATAGTAGTCCATGTGATTCCAATTTATACATGGTCTGGGTTCTGAAAGTTGTGAGACCGTCAGTCGCAACTCAACACCAACTTTTCCGGCAGAAGTGTCTTTTGTATGTGTTGCATAGGATCATAGGCTAGTTCATCAAAACACATATTTATATGCACATAGACTCACATATAAAACACATACTTAACTAATAACATAACTGAAAATATAAAGGAATGTATGGTTGTGATACCAGGAATTAAATGCCATGAAAAAATAAAATGTGAATGATAAGTTATAAACAGTATTTGCTTACCTCAATACTCAAGGAAATTTCATTTTTATTAAATATGCCAGATTGATAAAGAACCTGTAGAGATTCTAAAGGGAGTTTTTAAACATTCTCAGTGACGAGGCTTCGAATTCCCTAGAGATGGTATTTAGAGTGTTAGGGAAATTTGTACAATTTGCCTTCTTCCCCAGAAAAACATCCTTTAAGGAAAAAAGAATGGTAAGGAGGGGGTGAAGGGAGAGCAGGGGAATGGGGAAAAAAAGAATCAAGATACATCATGTAAAGGTGCAAGATCCAATGATAAATATAACTGTATTGTATACCTAAAATGTACCAACAAACTTCATGGGAAAAGAATAGATACCCAGAGCCAGGTGTGGTGGCACACACCTGTAATCCCAGCACTCAGGAGGCTGAGGCAGGAGGATTGCTGTGTGTGTAAGTATGAAAAATCTTTGCCTACAACTGAATTTACATTGACTTCAGCTTTGACTGATTTACATATGCAGGATCTAAGATAGATAGATAGATGATAGATAGATAGATAGATAGATAGATAGATAGATAGATAGATAGATATCACACACACACACACACACACACACACACATTCACACATACACAGACTCACCAGAGTATACTGAGGAATATAAGCTGTAACCCACCAATCTAGGTAAGCATTCTACCACTAAGGTATATCCCCAGGCTGAAAACCATCCATTAATTTCTGCCTCTCATTTCCAAGATGTGAACCTAACGGCATCCATACAGAGGCGAAATGACTGGCCCACTCTCACATCTTGCCCACGATGATGGGCTGAAAGAATAGCCTTGCTAGGACTTCCTGAACTTGTGCCCCTGAGTCCTGTGGTGTTAACAAGTAGGAAACTAGACTAGAGGACTATAGACTTCTACGGGGAAGAGCAGCGAGACATGAGGCAGACAGGTGAAGACAAAGAGGACCAAGGAGACCTGGGCCAGTCTCTCCAGCTCCTGGAAGGAGCCAAGAGCTTACCTGCCCAGTTTACCTGCTCTTACCTGCAGAGCTGGCCTCTTATAAGTGACTTACATCTTAAAGGTAAGTGCAGCAGACCCTTCTGCCATGAGCTGCCCTCTAGAGGAAACTGAATAATAGCAAAGAAACTTCTCCACCCTTAGAAATAAGCACACAATGACACAAAATGAAACTGCTGAACTTTGGTGAGGTCAAAACGGTATTCTTTGGGTGATCCCTTTTCTCCCTTTCCCTCATATATCCCCATACCCATCCTAGCATAAGTTGTCTTTAAAATAGAATGAAGTGAGTATGTCTTCCTGCTTGGTATTATCCCGAAAGACAAGAGTAGTGATGTTGGTCTTTGGTTATACAGAGCACTGAGAAACACATGTAAATTCCCAGAGGCAGCATTATAAGGGTAGTGAGTCAGAAAACTGTGACAGGAGCTTTAGCCAATTGCAGAAATGCCTAAAAGATAACCTGGCTCTCAGATTCTCAGGCACAAAGGGACCATTCAAGGAAAGAGGATGACATATAATGCCTCTTGTGTAATTTCCAGCCAGGGGAACTATACATCCCTTTGAATGCTAGGCAGAGTGAGTTTAGTCCCACCTCTAAAAATCAAATCCTTTTAGCTCTTTTATGGCCCCTATCATGTCCCTTAAGCCTTATTTAAACTAAAAGTAAATCACACAAGGAAAAAATGCAAAGTTATATATTTTTGAACTTGGACACATGATAGCTTTTATTCTTTCTTCTGTGGGTAAAAGGGTAATAGAGAGCAACTCTAGAAGAGAAACAAAGTAACAAAATTTTCTCTGGCCCACAAATGAGAGGAGCAGTAACCTTGACAATCCTGTGTGCTACAATAAAAACTCCACAACGCTGGAGGGGGTCAGTTGGTGCTACACGGTTAGAGTAATCAGAAAAAGTCCCACAGCCAGGCAAGAGATGATACGGAGGAAAAGAGCTGAAGAGTAAAACAATGCGATGTGATCAGGGAAGGACACAATAGCACTAAGAATTGATCTTGGTTTCCCTGAATTGCCTAGAGACTCTGCCTCACCAGTGTGTTGACTGATGTTCTGGAACTCCAGGTCTCTTCACCTAGAAGTTATCATTTATCCAAACACTGACCCAATTTTCTTAAGTAGAGACCATGGATACTATGTAACCATGGTAACTGAGTTTAAAATGACGGTACTTGATGCTTCAAGGAAAAGCAAGGATCACTTAATCCTCTGAATTTGGAGTTGAAATAACATAGAGCAACAGAGATGACTCTGAAAAGAAACCAGAACAACCTGAAAATGTGAATATTCTCCAAGCAGGTGACATTTGACTGGTAGGACCAGTTCAGAGGGGAAAAGGAAAAGAATGATTATTTAGCCTAGCCACTAAGCACATGCCTTCTGGTTAATATTTAACATATTCCAAGTGGTATTCACTACTTTGATTAGAAATTAAACAATATACATTGTTTTAAGTAATAAACACAGATGTGCTGCTATGTGCCCACCTATGTCTGGTGCTATTCATATATTAAACATGTATATACATCAGCATGCAGGCTAAGCTACTGCAACAGAGACCCCAAAACACAGTGCCGCAAACGAGAGAGAAGTATTTTCCTTCTTGTGTCACAGTCTAGAATTAAGCAAACAATCGAGGTAGAGAGGCAGCTCGGTTCTGCAAGGTCACACAAGGTTCCAGATTCCTTCCAGCCTCATGCTCTGCCTATTATGTTCATACGGTCAGAGCAGACTCTCTACTATCACTTGACTTTTACACTCATTCGAAGGAGGAAGAGCAGAAAAGGTGGGCAGGTAGCTTCCATTTATAAGTTACAGATAATTAAGACACCATTCACTCAAATCCTTTTGGACCGAGTCTTAATGGTATGTCCATAACTAACTCCAAAGGAGGCGGAAATACAGTCTCTAATTGAGTGGCCATATATTGTATTTAGCCAAAGCTTGAGTTATAGTGTTCTACAAAGAAAGAAAAGGAAAAAATATTGGAGACAATTTGAAGTCTCTGGCATTTTACGTCACTAAATTTTTTCCAGTAGCCTTGTATTATAATACCTTTTATTTATTAACAGCACATTTAAAGCTATCGATAATTTCTGCAGCACCACAAGAAGAAGCAGCAGAGGTATAATTCAAACCAAGGTCCTTCTCATCTTGTAAATGCAAAGAGAAACAAAAGATGAAAGGGGAAAGGTAAGTGAAGAGAAGGGATGGAAAAAGAATTCAGATGGCTTGGGTAGATGCACCAACTTCCCACAATGAATGTAATCACTGTGTACTACAAGCATGTACTAATACAAATAAAAATGTTTAAAACATAAAAAGGGAAAATTCGTCACCATTCTACTATTCTAAGTACAGTGTGCTTAAGTAATCCTATTCCAATAGACAAGGCAAATAATAGGAACAAAATTCATGCCATGGGCACTTTTTCTTAAAATTAGTGACTTCCAAGAAAATAACATGAGCTGGGTGTGGTGACCCATGGTTGCAACCTCAGCAGTCTGAGAGGCTGAGGCAGGAGGATCGAAAATTCAAGCCTAATCTGGGCAACATAGCAAGTCAAGATTCTGTCTCAAAATAAAAAGACAAGGGGATATAGCTCAGTACTAAGGCTCAATCTCCAGTACTGACTCCTTACAACACCGATGAACAACAATAACAAATAAAACAAACAGAAAGATTTTTATGAGGAAAGTAATGTAAAAAACTCCTTTTTAGAAAATAAAAAGTTGAGGAGAAAAGGAAATTGCAGGGGATTTATTAAAATAACACTGTAAGATACTGTACTTGAAAAAACTGACTTTTCTTCTTACCATTATAAAGCAATCAATTTTGGGGGTGTTGAGTATAAATTGTACTGATAAGAACAGAAAAGTTCACTTGCTTATTACTGAATATCCTCAATTTATTAGATTGCCGTGGGACGAGCTAAACAAGCAGTGGGTCTGGTTGGTTGTAGTTATGTGCTGTATGCTCGAACGCGGGCATGCGCGCGTGCACACACACACACACACACACACACACGTAGCTTTATAAAATAGCATCACTACACCCTGCGGATCTTAAATCCATACACACCTGAATGCATCTAGGTCATGAGACAAACGCTGGTAGAATTGAAATTTACAGCCCCTCACATTCATTAAATTTGCCTACGCGCTTTCAAGAATGGAACGCTCCACTTGGGGTGGGGTTTTTTCCCTTTCTTTCCCTCAAATCGAGAGATATATTTTATAATCTGTGGCTCGCTCACTGGCAAATCTCCATTCTTTTCAACCTGACAGACTGTTTGTCAGTTAAACTCCCCTTGTCACGTATCCCTACCACTGCCAACTCATGCACGGAGACCTTCACTTTTACTGCTACCACTTGCACCCTATGCAACCTTTGTCATTGATCACTGATCCGATCCAGTGCCCACATGTTCTTCAAGTGCCTACACAAGTAATGAGGTACTTGTGGTGTAAAATTAAACTGTCAACTGTCAGCGATTGATAACCACAGTGAGAGCTGACCTAGAACACCTGCACCAGTGGCCAAGACAGGTGTGACATGTTTGATCGCTGAGGCCTGCTAGTCAGTGTGACCCAGCGCTGTCCCTCCATGGACTCGGCTTGCATTTTGGCCCTCCAGCTTTCCTGCGTCCCTCTGTGAGCATCCCAGGTTGCAGAAAACCACTCTCTCAGCCAATTTAGGCAGCTGGTCCAAGTGGCCTTGAAAGCCAATCTCCAGTCGGCAGGTTGGTTTGAAAGTAATATGGCCTAGAGATTTTCAAAAGTGGCATCTGGAGTGAGCCTGGTGTTTTTTTTTTTCTCCCACACTCCCCCAAGTGCCCTCTTAAAGTGGGTGTTGGTGGTGGGCTTCACACTCACACCACCTTCCTCTCATTGGTGTTTCCAGGCTTGTGCCAGTGCTTGGCAGAAGAGCCATCCCTTCAGGGCAGGCACACGGCAGTCATTAAGAGTCTGGTGGAAGAATGAAGCAGTCCTAATGGAACTGCCTTATGGCTCTGAGCATTTGCTTGAAGGCATTTAAGTTGCACTGGCTCCCATTCTGTTAAAGCGCCATAAATGCAAGCTTTTCCTATTCGTACGTAATTGAATAACCAGCACAAAGGGGAAAAAAAACATATTCTGCTCAGACTGTAATTGTTTTCAGCTAAGGTTGTTGCACAGCATTTAAAGTTTTTATTCAAGAGTTTTATTATTTAAAGGAGTGACAGATTTTTTTAACCACACGCAAAAATGCACTTAAAGGCCTAAAACATTCATTGTGAAAAATCTGAGAAGCATGATGGGATTCTCATCCCTTTCCACCATCCCACCCCCACCAAACAGTTGCACTATATTAAGTTCATGTGATGAGAAGATAAAAATCTATTAACTTTCTGCTGACCTTATCGACACAGGAATCTCTGCAGACATTACAAAAGCCATATCTCTTCTGACTTTTACATCCAGAACCCCATGCTCCGAAGTCCCAGACCAAATGTAAAATCTTCATGATGAGGGAGACCCTGACACCTCTTCAGATTCCAGGCTTGCTGGCTTACAGTCGATGGAGGCCCCTCTGGGGCACAGAGGCTGGCCTTTGCTTTGCATTTGACTTGAGGGTTTTTTTTTTTAACCATATGCTACTGGGGACTCTGAATCAAAACTATTTCACGAGGACCATATGTTATGAGAAACGCATGATGGAAGTGAATGGCAAGAAGTTGCCCCATATCACGGGGTGATGTATTACAAACATAATTAAATCTGAGTAATGTGCAGTGTTATTTCAGTTAATCATTTCTTTTTTCAATTTAAGCAAGGAAAACATAGTCCAATTTCCAAATTACATACCAAAGTCCAGATAAGCTAAGAGCAAATTGGTTGGAGAGGAATAAAACAAGAGCTGTACAACATTCTGTAAAATGTCTTGGTATATTTGAGATGTGTTTATGAGAAGGTGATAAATAGTAGTCTTTGTAAATAAGAGGTTTAAAACACTACTCATTTCCTTTTGAACCAACAATGAATTCAGACCATTCCCAGCTTATAAACAAGATGCAAGTCAAAAGATCGCTTGTGTGTTGATTGTTTGGAACTCAGAGTGTGCGTTCCCATAGAAGTTTCATTCTCGGTAACTCTTTAAGTTTCCAGGCTACGCCATGAAGACCTATTCAGCCCAGTTGTTTCTGAAACTTGGTATTTCTATTATATTTCGATAGCACTTGTTGGAGGGACGGACAGACAACGTAGTCCAAATTCAACTCAATTCAATAATCAATTCACATCAATTCAATTTATTCAGTCTTTACTATTTTCCCAGAATGTATTCATTACTGTTTCCTCAGAGAAGATGATTTTGCTCATCCCAAAAGCCCTCCAGTTAGAAGAAATCACTCTCCATTTGAACCCTCCATACATTTTTTCTAGACTCTTCTTTCTATACTCTTCTTTCCATCTAAACTACAAGAATTTATGAACTGAACTATTCCTCAGCTTATTTTCATATGTCCCACATGTTAGTTCTAAGCCTTTGAATTTGGCAGGTTTTCAGTAACTATATGTAAAATGATGTTCAGTAAATAAAGGATTACAGTCTAGTAAGATGACCAGATATATATATTTTCCCCTCGGTGACACTGAGAATCATGGGATTTGACTAAGGTAGGAAAGGGAAGAATATGATAGAATGATAAAATAGTAAATAATACTTATTGTGTGTTTACTTTGTGATATGCTAAGCACTGTGCTCATGATGACTAATTTTTTCCACAGCTATGTGACAGATTTTATATAGCTATGTATACATATTATACAGTGTATAGGTATTCTTTGTTTAACAACCAAGTTCCATTCCTGCATATAGGTCACTAAGCGAAGCGGTCATTAAATGAGAAATTGTGTATAGTACATATATTGTAGTATTCAAAACAAAGAAAATGGTGGTCAAAGGAAACTCCGACTTGATGACTTTGCTTTTATTTGCATAACTCTTACATGCAGTACTGTAATGTATAACAGAACATAAAACTATACAGTACTGTACTACACAGTACAATCAGCAAAAATTACAGTGCTGTATAAACAAGGTGTACTGCACAAAAAAGACACCAAGGCTCTATAAATAAGATATACAGAACTGTACCAAAAAAAAAGAGAGATTGTAGGTCCAAGCAGCAGGTCATAAATCTGAAAAAGCATTAACCAAGTAGGTCATTAAACAATGAAAAAATATATATATAGATATAGGTATATATCTATATATATGTATAGTATATATGTATGTATATATATATACGTATAGTATATCTCTGCATTTCAGAGATGTGGATACCAAGCATGAGACATTAGGCAATTTTTGCCACACTCAAACAGTAAGTATAACTGATATTTCTTTATATTAGAAACACATGTGCTATGTACGTGTGTGTAAGAAGGGATACCTTCCTACATTTCATTACAATGCAAAGCTTCATGCCACCTTACTGACTTGCATAAAAGAAGGAACTTCTCACACCAAATGTTCCACAATCCTCTCTGTTCTTACTGGTGAACCTAAATACAGGCTCTGAGAGGCCAAAGAACTTGTTAGTCTTACTTGCAATATCCCTAGCCTTTAAATCGATGCCAATTTTGACTTAAATCACTAATACAGATTGATTTTGTTTGGTACATGAATGAGTAACTGAATGTGTTTACAGAAAGAGTAGGCCAAGGAACTCCAGTTCCCTCTGTGCATTTTTAGTTTTTCTGGTCCTATGGTAGTGGGTCTCAAACTGGCCTGGTGATAAGAATTGCCCACAGCAATTGTTAATAATCCTCCATCCCTGGAGAGTCTAAGTCAGGGATATGAGTCCAGGGACACGTTCCTGTTGAAATTCCTGCTGCTGTGATTTTGGACAAGTGCTTCAGGTAATTTTTAAACCTGGAAATTCCTGCCCTGAGGGTGTCATTCTGTCTCTTAGAATACCACCTGTGTGGCTGTTACAAACATTTACAAATTCTTCAAGAGTGATAAATGTGTAGTCTCTGGCCATGGCCACCATCTCTTACAGAAAGCCTGTGCATAGCATACACCGTAGCCTGGGAGCGTACTTTACACTTCCTCCTCGGCTGACACAGATCTTGCAGATCCGGATCCTGAGGAGGAAAGCTTCAATTCATGCATTTATTCCTCTACCACGGCCCCTTCTGTGGGGTCTGCTGAATGAATAAATGATGGGAAAAAATGCCAACGTGGGCAAAATGAGCCAGCTAGGCAGTTATGCAGAGCGGAAGTGTTTCATAAGCCTCAGTTTGGCGTTGCACGTAGTAGCATACAAACAATGACAAAAAAATTTATTAATATATCCTGTTTCCATCACTTTCCTTCTGACTTAAAGAACACTCTTATAACAGCTACTAATCTCTCAGCCTCAGAACCATTATTTACCATTTAAAACATATTTTATTTTCCTTAGTTATACTGGGACAAGTGTGTTAACCTCAGGATCTAAATGATCGTATTAGCCTTACAGACATGTCTTTCTTTTCTTTTTCTCCTCTCTTGCCCTACTCTGACAATTTATACTCAGAAATCAGGAATGAACATGAATCTTACTTACCAGGCATGAAAGTTAGTTGTTCAAGATGTTAAAGTCTGTGATCCTCTTAGAGTCTGAAACAGGGTTTCCAAATTGGCACTTGTGACATTTTGAGCAAGATACTTCCATGTTGTAGGGGACTGTCCTGTGCAGGACAGATTGCTAAGCAGCACCCCTGGGCTCTACCCACTAGATGCCAGTAGCAACCGTCACTCAATCCCTATTGTGAGTTATGAGAACCAAAAACATCTCCAGATATTGCCAAATATCCTCTGAACAGCAAAACCACCTCCAGTTGAGAACCACTTATCTAAAATAATTTTTGAACGGTATATTTTTACCAGATAGGTTGGCCAATATTTTAAATGGATGGATAAGTTAATCCATAAATTCATTTAAAAATCAAACAAAAACGTAAATATAATTTTCAAGGAAGTTGTTGATTCAAAAGGATCACGTCTCGGTGCGAAGGCTGATGGATACCAGGCAGAAGTTGAAAAGGAATTTGACACAGCTGAGATTTTACTCCCCCAAAAACTATCAGCTGGGGGAAGCAGGAAGACTCGCTGAAACATGTCACTTTTGGCAAAAACATCCAAAGGGAATGCTTTTGACAACATCTTTGCCCTTCGTTTTTGGTTTTTTAGGGTTTTTTTTTAATTTAAGGTAGTTCAAGGGTAGTTTTAATCTGTATGTTCCCAGTTCCTATAATCTACAAATCATCAAAATGCTGTTTTTTAAGGGTCTCATATAAGCTTTGATGTCCCAGAAGCCTGGGGGCCCTTTTTATGTGCTTATTTTCTTTTGAACCAGGAAATTGTGTTTTGCCAAGAGCCTCAAAAGATTTGAGTTCCGTTAGAAACACAGAACCCACAAATTCTCTACAAGTTCTCAACTTGACAAAAATACATCCTCTCACCTTCCCTCAAACCAGCTCTTGGTTCTATTTTGAATCGCAGTTAGCGAAGTCTTATATGGCTAAGGATTATCCCAAGAGAAAAAGAGGTAGACCATACAAATGAAATTCTGACACAACTGTATTTTGAGTTAGACTCATCACCCTCCCAATGCTGTACAAGGTAGAGGCGCTAAAAGGGAAGAAAAAAGAAATCAGCAAGCAACACGTTCTTTGACTTTCCTTAGGTCCAAATTCACCAAACAAGATATTACATCAAAGTTAAATTGTTTACAGATTAGATGACCTGTCCTATTTTTCCTTACCATTGATTTCCACAGTACAAAAATATTATTTCAGTGGCAAGGATGTAAACCTTATTCATAACAGGATTTCAACCACATCCTGAGAGCGAAGCATCTCCTCAGATAGTGTGCCCTCATTTATATCGAAGGCATGCTGATTTTATTTGTCAGTGTTTGTCAAGGGGTCACAATATCAGGAAGCAGGAGATGGTTCATCAAAGCGTCTCTGCAAACCCCCACTACTCATCAGTTAGACAGTACCTTGTTTTTAACATCAGGGCGGAAATGCATCTCCCCTGACCCATTGTTCGAAGCTTCCTTCTGTCTTTAACTTTTTGGAAGAAGTACTCAGGATTCGACTTCTTTTTTCCAATGGTAATTGTCACTAATTAATGCTCCTACCGCATACAAGAATGTGGACCTGTGACCCCAAATAATCTTGGCCGGTATCTCTGGCCTTGGAGCAAGGACACTCTAATCTCCTGACACTACCCATGGGGGCCCAGGTCATAGACACAAGGCTTCCCGCTGGGTTCCTGAGCAGGCCTCACTCTGCTTCAAAGCCAGTGACTTCAGTGGGGCAGCTTGACTTCAAGGAGAACGTGGCATCAGGCCAGCAAATGCCTTTAGAGGTGAGGAGGTCTTTTCTCTCGAGGTCTGGAGATCTCTGCAGAACCCAGGGTGTACAGATCTATTTATTCCATGCGTTTTACTGGGAGTCTGTTCTGTGCCAGGCTGTCTCCTAGGCACTAAGGATAAAACAAGAGTCTCTGCAAGGAACTAGAACAAAGCTCAAGCTCAGCCCATTGTTAAGATATCTTTTTTACATATAACTCAACAAAGTAGTCTTATTTTCCATAGTTGTGCTGATATTTTTAAGATCTAGTCCAGGAGAGGTGCGTATAACTTTTCCCATTAATACAAAATAATGATCTCATATACACATGAATTCATTTCATGCCTCTTTAAGATTCTTTGCTCGCTTTCCTTCCCCTCCTCTCCCTTACCCTTTCTCTTCCCGTCCTTCTCCTCCTCCTCCTCTCTTCCTCTTGTTCCTTTTCCCCTTCTTCCTCCCCCACATCCTCTCCCTCCTTCTCATTCTTTTCCTTCTCCTCTATGTCTTCTTCATCCCCTTCTCTGCCTCTCTCTCTCCCTCTCCTACACACACAGACACACACACACACACACACACAAATATGGAAATTTCTGATGAGCATAAAACTCAGAATAACTCCAGAATAAAAATATCCCTTCCCACACCCTTAACAAAAATCCTAGAACACTGAAGATGCCTGTCCAAAATTCCTCCTTCAGAGCTCTATGTTTTGCTTTTTCCTCCCCCAAAATCAAGGTTAAGAACTACCTTTGTGTATTAACAACACTGGATTAATTTCAAATTGATAAAAACAAACATCTAACTTTTCAAAAAAAAGGAAATTCTGGACTTCAAAATAAATAAACAAAAGGTTGGGTTCTCATTTGTAAAACATTATTCACATTACAAATGTTGTAGTCCTTTGAAAAGCTCTTGCCTATATTCCTACTCAGATATTCTCAGGAGTTTAATTTCCACTGTTCAAGAGGATGTCATTGCTTGATAAATAAGGTGCTGGCACGTATTCTGTAACCAAGCAAGCCCAAGTGATGGAAACAAATCTCCCAGCTAAGAAGTAGTGAGCTTTGTACACTTCTTTTTGGTTTATACTGCTGTGTGCAACCACATAGCATAGTGCATAGGAAGGCCAGAGCTGCTAAGTTCAAGTCCTCCTTCATCAAGCAGGGTGAGTAATTCGACCCTTCTGTACCTCAGTTGTCTTATCTGCAAAATAAGTGATTAATGACCATACCCTAGATGAGCTCACATCTCTGAAGCTATTAGAAAGTTTCTGGCCCATAGTAAGTGCAATACAAGTGTAAAGCACTATTTACATATTTATAAAACACACAGGCTCAAAAAAAATATGACCCTATACTGAAAGGGAAGGAGACTGGAGATGAGTTGGGGATGACTGAAAATTGGCTCCCCTTTCTCAATCTTTCTTGTACCCACCACGGTTTTGTCTCCTCCATCTGACTATAAAGTCATGAACACAAGAATGCTGCCTTTTCATCCATCTCTCACTGGGGCTAAGACATAAAGGGCCCTCAACCAATATGGGTTAAGTGAATAGACACATGAATTTGATTTTTAATTTTTAAAAATGAATTACAAGCTATTCCTATCAAAATTTTTACCAAAAGCACAATTGGCATTACTTATAATTAATTACTTGTAAAATGTTAGCTTTATTAGCCTGATTGGGAAATTTATAATGAACTCAGTAAGATCTGCTTAGCTTTTTCAGCATATAAAAATAAAACAACCATAAAATCACACACACATACCTGCCAAGTGTTCATAGAAATGGACTACTTCATACCATTAAATTCATAATCTAGGGCCAGGGATTTAGCTCAGTGGTTCCATTGCCTGCCTCACAAGCTCAAGGACCTGAGTTTGATCCCCAGTACCAAAAAACAAACAAACAAAAAATCATAAACTAGTTGTTTCTGGAAATCCCACTGATTTCAGGGAACTTAGTTGGGTGTCCAGGAGGCATTCTATTGGCATCTTGGAGGGAGTGGTAGTGTTTTTGTTTTGTTTTGTTTTGTTTTTTCAAATGCAACTCAAACAAGCCTTCCAAAGTTGGTTACACTCAGTCTACAGAAGTGCTGAGTTAATATTTGTTCTTTAGAGTAAATACAAGCCTTTCTTGGACTAGATACCATCAACTTTAATTTTATTTTTCTCGCATAAATGTTAATCAAGAACTAAACAGATAACTTCCTTCTGTCACACAGCAATTCCACTGTGGTGGAACAAATTGTTATCTTAAGTTTCACAGAGCAATTGTTCAATAATGCCTGTTAGTGGCTCCTTTCCAAATTTTTGCAAATGGCCCAGTCTTGCAGCCCTTCAAGCTAAGAGAAGGAAACAGGAGGGAGAGTTGCTGTCAGTCAAGAGCTCAGCACCGTGGTACACTGGCTGGTCCTTCCCCAGGACCAGCTCTGCTCACAAGGACAGCCCCTGAGGTGAGCTGTCTATTCGAGGACAATTGCTAGGAAAACTGTAAACCTTGGAAGTGAGCAAAGGAGGCTTGAGGGCATCAAGGAAATCTTCATATTGTTCTGACTTGGTCAACTAAATTATTAGGAAGTTTGGGGAAGAAGAAATGGGGGCCTAAAGTAAGAAATCAATTCTTTATAGTTGAAAAGCAACACCAAAGATTTATGCTTAGATACACCACAAATACATGTATACACACACACACACACACACACACACACACACACAACTAATCTTTCCAGATAGACTTCCCAAAGAAAAAGGGATTGGTACATTTTTGCCACCTACTTCCTCATATAAATGAAATAGTTTTGCTGAACCTCAGATACACAGTCTTGTGCCCCCTTGGGATACCAAACCTGTTTATGACACAAAGCAACCAAATTTAATGGTTAAAAATGAATATAGAACAGTCTGAAGTTAAAAATCAATTCTACTCTTCATGTCTTTAGAAGGTTTAGAGGCCTGTGATGCAGCAGAAAATAGGGGTATGTCATTTTCATTTTATTTTTCCCCTTCCCCTAAAGCTAACAACAATTAGTTAAACCCAATATATTTTTTGAAGATGTGGGAGAGGCTTAGTAGAGGAAGCACTTTCCCCCTCTAACAAAAAAGTCCAGCCATTTTAAATTAAAAGACAAAAAAGGGGCCAACAGTATAGCTCAATGGTAGAGCACAAGGCCCTCAGTCTGATCCCCAGCACTGTCCCTGCACCCAAAAAAAGACAAACACTAACAGAGATAGGACCATGGACAATTTTTACTTTTTATGTATTTCTATATTTTGATAAACTAATGATTAATTATGCACTATTTGTATAATGTGTGTTTGTGTCTATGAGGATGTTCACATGCAAACATACTCCTGATGCCACTTTTACCAAACCACCTGTGAATCTTGCTAAAAATGCAGCTGCTGCTTCAGAAGGTCTGAGATGGGTCTGAAAGGCTGCATTTCTAACAGGTTCTCGATGATGCCCACATTGCTGGCCCATAGACTATGTTTTGAGTAGGAGGATATATTCTGTAGAGCTCATTGGATCAAATGCTACTCCAGATGTCTTACTCTCCTGCCACATCAAATGAAGTTAAGAACTTGACCCCAATGTTTTAGAAACAACAACCAAAGACCAAGAAAATCCAAAACAGCTTGCAACATGGTTTGTGGTGTGTTGGTTCTTCTCTCCTTTGAGTTGCTTTGGTCTGTGAAGACATGCGTTGTCCTCTACCTCATATTGGCCAAACCTAGAGGCTAGTGGATAATAAAGCAGGATAATAAAGGAAGCAAATTTCATGCTTATAATGCTTCCAGCCTAAGAATGAACAGGTCATCTGATAGCAAAGTCTATACTGAGGAAGCTTGACCAGTCCTGACCTGGGGAACCCTGACCCAGGCCATCTTGGAACAACTGCCTCTCCCCTCCCACCTAAAGCTAATCGATTCTTACTCTTTACAGCCTGTTCCTGGACCCTTGGCTCCATTGTATTGAATTTTTTCCAAGTTCTCTCATCCTACATGGTTCCCAGACAGACCTTGGGCTTTTCCTCCTCACTTCCTACAGCTCCCTTCGTCTTCCTGTTCAGTGCCATCAAAATAGGAACACGATTTCAGGGCTGGCGGTGGAGCTCAGCGACAGAGCACTCCCCTAGAACATGCATATATGCAAGGCTCTGGGTCAGTCCCCAGCACTGGAATGACCCGGGAGGAAAGGGAAGGGAAGGGAAAGCAGAAGGGGAAAGGGAAAGGGAAGGGGAAGGGGAAAGGGAAAGGCAGAAAGAAAAAAAAATATGCCTGTGGTATACTATTAATCCCATTTTAGAAATAAAATTTCCACATAGAAATAGTAAGTGCCTTGCCTAAGGAGAAGGGCCAACAGGTGACAAGGCTCACCGGAAGCACACACAACATACATATGCGTGCACACATGCAGGATATCTTTTGTTTACCGCCATAAATATTTCAGATCTCTGCAAAGGCATCCGTTCCTTAGGGCTGGCAGTGTAGACAGAGTGGGTGAGTTTGGCAACTGCCAGTGAGTCAGGAGGCCTTAACAGAGAACCTGGGGAAGGGAGGGGCAAGAAAGGGAAGCGGCGTGACAGTGGGGAGACCTCCGCAGTGTACAGCTTCCTCGCTAGCATCGCGGTACCTTGAACATTCCCCGTCATCTAACTGGAAAGGAGAGCCACTGGAGACATTTAAGCATCTGCCTGGACAAAGATGAATGAGGGAGATCTGGAACAGGAGTTGAGGATTGGAGTTGTACCAAGAGCACGAGGGCCAGATTATATTTCATGACTGCTCACTACGTTTTATATAATTTGTCAACCTTAATCATTACTGCTATTCACTTTATCAAAAGTAGAATAAAATACAGCTGATAGTGACGGGCTGTTAAACAACAACCAATAAATAAACTTCAGCACTGCTCACACCGATGAAATCTAACTGACCTCAGAACATCAGAATAATTCTGCTTTAGTCATAGTAATTTGCATTTTGTTTCCTTGCTGAGCATGAAGCATAAGCATAAATCAATTAAATATTTGCGCAGTGTGATATTAGTAATGAAAAATAAATGGACATTTATCACAGGTGATGAAATTGATATAAACCATTGGGGCCAAGGATTACACCAAAAAAAACCTCTCAGACCAAAGAGAGTTGTTTTTTCCACTTAGCAGCAGCATTTTGTTAAAGCTGGTCACCTCTCACCTAAACCTCACAAACTGAAAAGAAAAACAGAGGTCCACTCTCTCTCTAGTTAAGAGAATCAACTACAAAAGCCAGACCAGATCTGAGCCAACCAGAGCTACTCCCTTGCAAACAATGGCGGCATTTTCACAGTTAATTTTGCTGCCATTTGTGCCTGGATTTATCGTGGTTTGGAAAAAGTAAATCGAGAGGCGAACACAGCCCTTGCTGCGGAGTCCACCAGCCGCTCTCACCCCAGCCGGGCTGGATATTTAGTGCTGCTGTGCAGAGAAGGCCTAGGAGAGAGCCAGGGGAGGGATTACCGCTCGATGCTGCCCATAAATCACGCGCAGCACTCCACACAGCTCACATCTCACAAATAAGGCCGGGCCCGAGAGGTGTCACCGCTACACAAAGGAAGCAGAGCCCTGGACGCCTTTGGCCGCCTGATCCTTCCCATCCTGATCTCATAAAGCATGGAAGCGCCTGGAGGTTTTCTCTCATTCTTCTGCCTTTGCAGCATCTGCCGCAGGTCACCAGGGAGAAGTCTGGGCACTGGTATCTTTAGTAAAAGCAAGTCACCACCAACCTTTAATTCCAAAGTCACTTCTCACTTGTTGTTTAACCAGCACTGCCCTGACCCTTGCTGACCCTCCTTCCCCTGAACCCAAGAGGATAAACCAGAGGCATCGAGTGGCTACCTAACAAATATCCGGACAGCCCCAGTCTCTCCTTCTGCTCAAGAAATTTCCCTCAGAAAATGAAAAGCAGGGGGCTTAAAAATGATTTATGAAAAAAAAAACTTGGGGTCTTTTCAAAGCAAGAAAGCTTTGAGGTGTGAACCTGTAGGGGGCGCTAGTCATAAAGGTACAGAGGAGAAAAACCGTGGGACTCAAAGGCTAAAGTGAAAAATAGGACTTGGGTGTCCCCCTGCTGAACCAGCCCTAAGACAGTCATCACCTCGATTCCTGAAAACAATAGCAGCTTCTTGTTTAAAATGGAACTGCACCTGCTAGAATACGTGTCAACAAACAATTGCTTTGTTTTTCGTATTAGCCATCCAAGCTGAAGCAATGGGACTTCCTGAAGTGAATACTGGAAGGCTTATTCTTAGAAGGGGACAGAATTCTCATTTTAACACAAGGCTCAGAGGCCAGAGTGATGGTCATCTTCCTTCCTTCTTTTGTACTCCTTAGTGTTCATCTTATTTGGTTTTCAACAGGTTTATTTCCATTGCAACCTTTTGGCTTCCAACGCCCATAGCACCATATTAGGCAAATACACTGATTTCTGCTTCCTATCCATGAATGACAAAGGCCTTTAATTGCTGTTCCACCATTTCAAATAGTTCTCAGAAGATTCTTTCCTCCTATGTTGCAAGAATCAGTATGAAGCCTGATGACAAATGCTTTGCCAAGTGTTCACTCATTGCTAAATCACTCGGCTCTTTCATTTTAGTCATCTAACTACGATGTCTGCTTTCAGCTTTTCTATCACTGTTTGATGTTTCTCTGTTGAACAAATTGGGCCACTTTTAAAAGAAGCTATTTTAGTAGAATAAGGTGCTTGGTTGTGATTAAAAAGTGTCTTAAATGCTTCAGCCAAGGTTAGGGCTCCAGAAGTAAACACAGACAATATATCCCAATGAGGACAGAATATGGAATGTGGATAATACCTAGTATCACTTTTATCAAGGTGCTGCCAGGCACCAGGCTCATGGGAGCAAGCAAAGGTCCATTATAGATTCTGATGCAACTAATAAGCATTCTGTAAGGAATTGGCATCTGATTATTTTATAGTGACTTTGCTTTCTTTTGTAACAATGAAGGGAACAGAAAGCTAAATTCTATGATTGTATGTATTCTAAAAATGAAAAAGTAACACGAAAAGTATTGATATAAGAGAAAGGATGCAGGGCTTGAAGTCTGCATTCAAAGAGCCATTTGATCCTGGGAAAGTCACTTCACCTCTCTGAACCTCAAAATCCTAATCAGTAAACTGGTGCTGTCGTGCCAGCTTCTCCCTAAACTTCCTTTCAGCTTAGAAAGCCTAGGATAACTATTCTAGCAAAAGGAATTGAAACTGATTAAATCATAGCACAGCAGATAGTATTGAGAAATGTTCTGCTTTTTTGAAACTACCCCACTTGACATTTCTTAATCTCTTAATGGAGAGTTTAATTTTTCAGTGCCTCAGTATTCTAATCTGTATACTGGGCATATTAATAGCACCCACTTTGTTGAGTGGTTGTGGGATTAAATGCTCTACTACACATTAAGTCTTTAGAGCAAGGCTTACTATGTAGAAAGTGCTCGAATAATGTAACCACTGGTCATAGTAGTTGTTTTTTAAAAAAGCATTCATTTGATTTCTCATAAATGTTTCTGAAAAATAATTATGTGCAGGTAGGAGATGCTTATTGTAACCTCCTAAAAATGCTCACCAGTAGGTGCCCAGAACATCTGCAATGCCTGTTCTGCCCTGTCCCTGTCAGCTTCTACCACTACTTACTGTCATTGACCAAGGAGGCAAGGTAAAACCCAGCAGAAAAAAAGAAGGCTCCTTAAAGTTGATAAGAGAGGGGACATTGGCCATCAAACTCAAAATGACAATCTGTGTTTTAAGTACTCCCAGACCCTCTGTCTCTATACTAAATATTCTGTGTTGTCACACAGATCCTAACAGAAGTCAGTTTGTTCTTTAAAGAAAGGGGTTGTACTAGCATCACTCCCAATCATAAGCTGCATATCTAATATCCCACTTACTTTGGGCAACACATACACAGAATATTTTCAGACTGAGAAAGAGAAGATAGTCCTGTGCCTGATACTATTATGATACCTAATGCATCTCATAAACCTCAATACACTGTGACCCCAATAAATCTCACCAAACATTCCAACTTCTACCTACATCAAAGATTTATGTCATTTATTGTTGAGATATTTTTGATAGATTAAAAAAGTTAGCTAATATTGGTAGGAATTAGTTAACCTGATTAAATCATTCCTGCTTCTCTTTGATGGAGCCTCCATTGTGTGCCTGGCACTGCCCTGGCACCAGGGTTTCAAAGATAAGATCAAATTTTCATAAAACCATGCTCCTGTGGACTCTCAGACACTATCACACGGTGCTTTAGAGCACTGGCACAGTCACTAGAAGGAAGAACAGCAGGTAGTTCATTTAAAAAAAAAAAAAAAACTTTTTCCACTTCATACTCTTTTCCCAATTCAGTCTGCTCTCAGATAGAGGTTATTTACTGGTGATGTTTTACTGACTATTTAAAGATGAAATGTAAAAGCTGGGAGTGCAGCTCAGTGGTAGAGCACCTGCTGAGCATGTGTGAGGCCCCGGGTGGAATCCCCGCACTGCAAAAGAAAAGAAAGGAAAAGGTCACACTACTGCAAGCCACAGCCTTTCCTCCACATATATCGGTGGCACATATAACTGAATAGGAAGTGACATAAAGGACGGGTCACTGTGTAGCAATGGAGACCCTAACCCGGGCTCTTCCTCCAAGTAAGGACCTGAAAGTCCTCCTAATTAACTCTCTACACACTTAACACTTGCTCATCCAAGACTGAACTTACATAACCTACATATGAGTCTCAACAACCATGGATGGCTTATTCAAACTGACCAAAAACAAGGTTGAGAAGTATAATAGTTACAACACACAGAACTGCCCATGTTTTCATAGTCTAGTTCAGTGCGATCTCTAACAAAATGCTAACATTTCATAACAATATGATCAAGTACTAGTGAAGAATATTTCCTAAAACTGAAGATTTTTATTCAACAAGCAGTTAGTTCTAAGAGTTTGATGATTTGCATAATAGTCAAATACGAGTAATGATCCAGATTTTCATTCCGTAGAAAATATAGATTAATGGGCTGGGATTTAGCTTAGTGGTTCCACTACCTGCTTCGCAAGTACAAGGACCCGAGTTCGATCCCCAGGACCCAAAAAAAAAAGAAAACATAGATTAATATTAAAATATATGTTAGCTAAGGATTTAGCTCAGTGAATTTAGTTGTAGCGGGATTTAGCTTATCCTCGCAAGTGCAAGGATCTGAGTTGGATCCCAGTACAAAAAACAACAAAATCAAATGAAGTTAAAATATATGTTGAACTATTTTTATTGAAGGGTTTGTGGCCTAAGTTTTCTAAGCACATATGTATTGAATTAGGATCATTTAGGACCATTAATTCTCCTCTACTTACTCTTCTTTGCCCTTAAAAATCATTTACAAATAACAACCACCAAAAACACCCACATTGGGGGGGGGGTTTCTGGGGATCGAACTCAGGACCTTGCGCTTGCAAGGCAGGTGGCAGAACCACTAAGCTAAATCCCTGGCCCTTAATTTTTAGACAGAAAAAATTCTGGTTCTCCTAAAATACAGGTATATACACACACATTTCCTCTAAAACTCTGTCTCCTAAAATATAAGTACCCACACACACACCCCTTCCGGTTATTACTGTAACCAAAAAAACAATTATTTCTTAAGATGTTTCCACCTCTTTTCTTTATATTTTCTCATTCCTTTCCCAAGCCGCTCATGCCAACGCCCTTAACTCAGCTGACTCTTATTAAACACGACTACTTCATTACCATCAATCTGTTATGCTGCGTACTTCACCCTCCACTGACACATCTGATCCCATTAAGTGTCTGACCTTTAATGGTCATCAAATCAAAGTCATTCTGGTCAGTTCAGCCTGGGCCTGACACATGCCCAGGTCACAGAAATGAAGGCACAGGGGCCTCACACACCACGTTACCCTGCCCTTCATTTAACACCTTTGTCAATAGTTTCACAACTGGGAAACTGCCAGATTTCTGCCTGGCTTGAATAAAATACTCCTCCTTTTACAGAAAGCTGAAATAAGTAATTACACACATGCTGACCAGCACTGTTGTTTTATATAATCGGTGCCTCTCCACTAGCATAATATGCTGGCCCGTTAGACATTTATGTCAAAATCTCCGGTTGGGAGGTGAGAATACATTTATTAGGCAGCCCTCTGGAACATCCTCAGCACTCCATACTGGCAGAGTCCCCTGAAGACGGCCCAAGAAAGGAAGTTGAAAGACAACTGAGAATGGACACAGCAACAATGGCAAGCGGGCAGCTGCCTTTCACGGAAAGGTAGGTCCACGGAAACATTCCGGGCTCACAGACTTGTGTGCCACCCCCTGACAGGAACAGCTGTTCGGGCTGCTCTATCTCAGAGCAGCATGCTGAAAAATGCTCTCCCTCAACCTAATGAGACAGCCGTTTAGAAAGGAGGCTCTTCCTGGCAGTGGGGCCTGCTCATTGTTACTCACCCATAGGGCTTCCCTGGTGGTAAACATAGAACTGTTTTCCCAGACCAAACATGGAGCCTCCCTCGAGGTAGCCAGACACAGTGTCTGGGGTGCACAAACATTTCGACTTCTGACTGGACGGCCCGACCTGGCAGCGTCTTCCCCTTGCTTTACTTTACTAATGTGTGTGTATTTTTACCAGCCCCTCTGGGAAAACTGCCCTGCTTTATGGCAACTTCTCACTGACAAGGAATTTCTCAAGATTGAAATCTCTGACCATCCCCAACCTCCCAGTCCTTCTGAGTTTCAGAGCAGAGGGAGGAGAAGGTTTGTCCTTGAAAATAACTGTGGCTTTAGGAAGCAGGATTGTGGTTCCTTCAGGGCTGTGATGGACAAAAAGCCACCTATAATCACCGAAAGGCAATACACACATTTGGCATGTAAAAAACTAACAGCGAGAGTTATTTATTAGAAAAAGATGTTTTCCTTAGGTTTATTTTTTAATTTCTGGATTTTCTGTTTTCCAACTGAGTGTTCATTATCTTATACTTTTTTTCACACTTCCTCCAAAACATACTGAGATTCATCTGAGATGAAGAAATATCTCCTATTTCATTCCCTCTTCTCTCACTCTTTGCTGGCAAAGCTGTTTTCACAGCATTTTTCTCTTTTTACCAGGCTTTTAAGCTGGGCCTAATAGATACTAAATGGACTTAACAGTCTCAACTGTTGGATCACCCATAAAGCAACCCAACCTTCTAATAATTGTTTCAGTTATTGGCCTGAAACAAGCTCTGTACTGTGAAAAATATAGAGTTTCACTATGTGGGAAATGGGAACACAAATAATAAATCAGAGAGAGAGACTTCGATCCCATTATCATCTTTCATCTGAAAGACTGAAATTCACAGTCTTTCCACAAATCACTCCCCTTGCTATTAAATGTCTTCCAAAAGACTCTAAATGTCTTCTAAATTGAAGTTAATTGTTAAGGAAGGATACGCTCAGGTGATCTGTCATTAGGGCCAGTAAAAACATTTGGTAATGTGAGTTTTCATTTCCATATAAGAATCTCTAAGCAATCGGCCAACAATCAGACATTATTACCATATGGGAAGGGATAATCTGCAGCACCAATCCCATGATAAATACAAACCTCCCCTGTCAAACAATTCAAACTTACTACCAAAGAAATGTCCAACATTTGAAAAAAATAATACACAAACTATTATTTGGTATATAATTTTCTATAACAACTATTAATTCTCTAAAAGCTCATTTTATTCATCTTATGTTCACTTCATGTAAATAATGGTTGTGATAAGAAAAAAAATGTCTAATATTTCCCTGAGACCTTTTTCTTCAGCTTACAATTGGAATACAATACCAGAAAGAATTCAGATGAGTGTGACACCAATTGAGGCGCTTATAACATCAGCTGAATCTTCTTGCTTTTGAATACCTTATCCCTACCTCCTGAATCTGAAGGCCCATCTTTATATCCATCTATGATATTGTCAGAAAAATTTCTATGGTACCTTGTATACTATATAAATTACTCAGCTGGATTAAAAAGCTAGTAATAATTGGGAAGTCCTGGGAGGAAGTAAGTACCCTATTGCTTTAATGTACCTCTGCCTTCATTGTAGCTGATATAGTTTGGCAAGTCACAAAGTCTTAGAAATGCCTCTACTCCTCTTCCTCTCACTTAACCCAAAGGGCTTCGCCGACCCATCTCATTAGTTCACTGAGAAACATTGCTCTGCAGGGAGCAAGCAGCTCAGAGGTTCACCCTGTTCTTACCCTCCACCTCAGCCCCCTCTCCCTCTTAATACCAGCAATCTCAAGTTTTAAAGGGTAGCAAGATTCCTTTTCCTTTATATTTAAGACGTACCTGATTTCTAGTAACAAGCTTCAGAGTTCCATCTTTTACCTAATTGTCCCAGAAATGTTGGGGTCCTAGAAGATTCCCTTTGTCTGTTCTCTGTTCTTTAATAATCCCTTGTGAATTCTAAGTGTTTCTTTCTTGATTTTTTTTTCTCTTCTCTTTATCTGTCTCTCCTCTTCCCAATCTCTCCAGTAAGGTGAGTTTTTTGTTTGTTTATTTTGTTTCTCTGTTCTTAATTTGTCTCCATACATATCATGCCCTTGTAGGTAAAACAATATGTGAAGATTATGTTCATGTTCAATGTGTCACTAAAACTGCTGATGTCAGTCTATATTTGTCTCACCTTAAAGGAAGACCAATCAATGAACCCTTTAAGTTCTGCTTAAAACAAATTACAGCAGGGCCAGGGTTTTAGCTCAGTGGTGTCGCTGCCTGCTCAGTAAGTGCAAGGTCCTGAGTTTGATTCCCCCCGACCCCTGTAAATTAAAAAAAAACAAAAAAGCAAGTTACAGCAGTCAAAAACAAGTGATGCCCAGTCCTTTAAACAGTGCTAATGTATCCTTGCGGAAGGACCCATTGACAGTTTTGCAAGAGTGGTGCCTAGTGAAAGCAGGTGTGTGAGGCCCAACAAAAATGGCACTACACCGTGAGGTTTGAAGGAAGATGTGAAAATCATTTCATGTGGTTGGCTCTGCAGAGCCTGGGAGGAATGAGGCAGGAGTGAAAAGCCATCTGCTGCCAAGATACAAGCACAGCTATTATACTTCTCACTATTCGCATGGTCATACGCGAAACTGATACGGAGCAAAGTTACCTAACAGTTTAATTAATGCTTTTCCACAGTGCATTAAATACGCACTGACATGAGTCAAGCAGAACAAAAATACATAGATTTTTTACATTGAATTTCATAGAAGTTGTAGTTTAACCCTAAAAGTAATGTTATTTTTTAAAAATATATAAAATTATTCTTCCTCACACAAAAACTAAACACTGAAACCTAAATATAAGTTGGATTATTGCAATCCTGGTAATAATAGACACCAATGGCAGCACTGGAAGCTAAGCTTTCCCCCCAACTTTCTTCCTTATTTTCTTCTTGCTGTATTTCAGACCCGTAGTCCTCCTTAACATTAACTTGTGAGATAGACTAATGGCCTTCTCGAACACCCTTTACCATAAAGCACTTATAAATAAGGGCCATTAGAAAATCGGGAGAGAGGACAAGCACTAATTTACAGTGCCAGGAGGGAGCAAAGAAAGCTGTGATTTACACTGCAGACTTGAGCAGGGCTGGGGTCGGGGCATGGGTGAAGTGGAGGCCTCCAGGCTGCCTGCACAGACATAAAGTCCAAGTCCAGGGAGAGCTGGGGAGGCTCCAACTCTCTTGTAAGAGCTCAGAGAACAGCACTCCATACTCGAGAGCACCCCCAGAGAAAACTGCCACCTTCTAACCTGGGTTTCCTGCCACCTGTGTGACTTCAATACAGACACCTCTCCGCCTCTGAGCCAGGAATTCCCAGCTTCTTGCTGTTCCACTCCAACTGCTGGTTTTACACCTGCTGTAGGGAAAGCCTCAAACATCTTAGCCACATTTGGAAGTATTTCGTTAGAGAGGTTCTAAATGCCTATTTTTTAAAATGTTTTTAAAACTCAAGAGTTTTATAGCACAGGAGAGGCCTATAAAAGTAAAGTACTTTGCTAACAGTATATGGAAGGAAATTTTTCAAATTAACTTTTAGTGCACATTGTTGCTTCTGAGGGTTTTTGTTTAATTTTTATGGTGTTCATCTTTTTGTTGTTGTTGTTGTTGTTGTTCGTTTTTTGTTTTTGGTACCGGGGATCGAACTCGGGTCCTTGCGCTTGCAAGGCAGGCCACCGAACTGCTGAGCTAAATCCCCGGCCCTAGAGTGTTCATCATTTTATTAAAAGATTCACTTAGGTTTAATATTTATGGATCACCTTTCCTTTGCAAGGTACTTGTCCGGGGATCCAAGAATTAATAAGTCCTGGCCCTGTACAGGAAGCTCAGAGAGGGGTGAGACTCAAATAGCTATCTGTACACATTGTCAGGGGACATACAAGGCACCAGGGCATCCAAGGGGAGGGAGCAACTTGTCCCATGGGGCAGAGAATGCAAAGGTTATGCTGAACAGGTGGGTGAGTGAGGGTTCAGACAAGAGGCAGGAAGTGCGTTGAGTCTTAAAGGGTGACTCAGAGTTCTTCACCAAAGGCCCTAGAGGAAAAGAAGCCCTGATTCACCTAGAGATATACAACCAAAGGTCTGGAGACCAGAAGCACAGATGCTGTAGCTGACCAGAACGTCTCAGCTGTTGAAACCGAGGACCCAGAAAGTGGAGTAGGGAAATTACTGTGTGGCATTGTTATTTTGGTCATTTCACATTGATAAACATCCTACGCCAGGCCAAGTTTGGCTTACTAGAGCATTGAGCTATATATAGAACCAGAGTTGGTTTCCGTGGTGTTTTACGACCCAAAGAACTCAAGGCATTTAAAGAATAATACCACTTCTTTCTCGACCCTAGTATCTTGCTTGTCCTCTGAAAAAAACTGTGGCATGCTTACAATGTTTACAAATAACAATTATATGCTTTTTGCATTTTAAAAATCTATAAATAAGGATTTATATCTTTGCTGAAATCATAGTGCCATGCAGACAGGATGGTTTTATCATGGAACACAAGTTTAAAGTTTTATGATGGGCTTTGCTCGAGCTTCCATGTAGCTTTATTATAGTATACACACCCTCTCCTGGAGAAAATCTCCCAAGATTAAATTTGAGGCCCTTCATATATGTAAAGTGAAGGAAAATGGACCCCAGGGCAGGTGACCAACTCCCACCCAGTGCTCCTAAATGTTTATTCAATTAACACTAAACAGTAAACTAACAGCTACGGCTCCCCAGTTGATAGCCTCTACCATTGGAACTGATACATTTTAGATGGATAAGTGTTATCAGCAGTGAGCCTGGAAAGCTGTGCATTTACAAGAATGTGCATATCGGTAACACCTTGTGGAAAGGTCACCCACTCCAGGCCTCCCTTGCCTCTAGAACTATGGAATCGCTGAAGACAAGCAGTGAGCTGTGTTGCCAGTCAATCTGCCTCCACCACTGCCACAAAGGTCCCTTTCCTGAGTTTTGCTCCTTCTTTAGTTCACTAAGCAGAGGGGAGTTACGGGGGTCACACTTCACCACCTCGGCCTCTGCTGGTGGTCTGGGCTGCACACACTGCCTGGCCATCCATCACTCAGGGCCTTCTGAGAACTGCAGAATGCCAGCTCCCTCTGCCAACCCACCTAGATGGCCCTTCTTCAGACCTTCGCTAAGAGAAGTCCCAGTCTGCTCCTCTATTGGCCACCTGAACTGTCCCAATACGACTGGCAGATGGAGCAAGAACAGCTCGTGATACCCTCCACCAGTGGGGAAAAAAAAAAAAAAAAAAAAAAAAAAAACCTGCTGTCTCTCCTTGGATGGGAGAACACACAGAAGCTTTTCATCATAACCCCTGTACTATTTCAAAGTCATCAGTGTCTACCATGCCCCTGAGCACGAGGGAAAGCCAAAGCCCAGAACAATCCAATCTCTAGAAGAAAAAGTCTTTGTTTATGCACAGGTGCAGGGAATTCTGGATAAACAGGCTCAGGGTTTTCTGGGACCCAGTGTGAGGCTATTTCAGAAAGTTACCTGGGTTTATCAAATGCCTGTGAGGGAGTAGTTTGGGGCATTATCCCCAAAAGTTTAACAGGGTATGGGGAGAGAGATGTACTATTCTATTTTTCCTGTCCCCGATTTCATCTTCCTGACACTTTACTCGGAGTGCAACCCCACATGGAGAAAGGTAAGTCCTGACACCGTACATGGGGGGGCATGTGGACAGCCTCCTCCAGCAGCTAACCAAATCTGGCTGTGCAGAGCTCCACGGTGGTGGGGCCCAAAGACCCCACAGAGGAATCCCCAGGCTTCAAGGCATGACCTGGCTTCAAACCTCAGCCTAGCCTCTTAAAGATTTTTAAAGATTTTTATACATAAGCAGCCAGTGTTTCCCAAATTTCATTTACCCTAGCACCTCCTTCACAAATATTTGAGTCACTTGAATGACAAGTACTTAGTGATTCTCTTCACTTACTCAATTTTGTCCCTCAAATCAATTTTAAAGAATAATTTTAAGTTAAAAAAAATCTTTTATAATGGAAGAGTAAAAACACAAAGTTTTCAAATTCTAATTAAATTGTTACCCAACTATTTGTTTTTGTTGAACAGAGAAATCAGCACTCAGTAAGTCACATTTATTATTTCAATTATTGGAAAGGCCAAAAGAGAGCTCAAAAGGAAATGACTTCACTTCTTAGTTCAAGGCTGAATACTCAGTCCATGAACCACTAAAATTCTCTCTTCTAAATTGTCCCAGTCTCCATTCTAGTCTCTGTACCACACTTTAGGAAAGCCCATGCTCATTACACAGAAACACAAGGCTAACTTTTTCTGCTTTTTGTTGCTGTTATTTTGCTTTCGTTTTCACATTTCAGGGAAAATTACAGTACTTTGACCTTGTCTCTATCATATACTTAGCACTAGTTCCACAAGTCATTGAATTTAGGGATTTTGTCTACCCCAGTATAGACCCAACTTGAACTAAGAGCAAGTAAATGCCACTGGCTCTTGTCTTTGCTCACTTATTTTTTTCTCTTTCATTTCTCTAGAACCAATCTGGTGATAATTTACATATATAAGTATATTCAAATATATTCAAAATAAAACAACATGAAAATCTCTTAGATATTGCATAAGTTTCATTCAAATATAGGCTAAAAGGTTCAGCACCACTATCCTTCACGCAAAAGATCCTATTGCTTCACCAGTCATCATCTGGCATCCATCAGTCACATAATCCTTCTAAGAACATATTTTACTTATAGATCCATCTTACAAACAAGATAACTCAGAGATAAAGATAGTCACCCAGATACAGTATATCATATATATATACATATGCATTCCATTTTAAAGAAAAGCTTACTCAAAGTTCAAAGAAGTGAAGAGTTTCCAAAACTATAGACAAGAGGTAACAATGAAAACTCCAGATTCTCAAACATACTCTTTTGAATCAAACAGTGGTGTGGACAGTTGCATAGCACAACTGTCATATGCAAACAGAAATACTGTTCTATCTGCCAATATCACCCTTAAATATTATGTTCCTTGAGTTCTTCATGAAGTTCAAGACATCCTACATCAGGAAGTTCAACCTATATAGCTCTGTAACTTTTTAAATTTGATTTTGTGAGCCTCCGTCTGAACAGTTTTTAAATCAAAAGAAAAAAGCACAGATAGATTTTGTGAACATTTTGTAGGATACTTATTTTGTATTTCTTGGCCCTACAGTCTCCAACACTAGGTTCATTGTATTATGCAATAGTGTCAACAAAACTAAAGGAGGAAAGCACTGGGCCTATCATCTGCTTTCTATCCCATGTAGCTTCCTAATCAATCTTTTCCTGTGATAACTTGGGGACTGAGAATACATTGAAAGCAACACAGAATTCTGTGAAGTTGCTCATTCTCCAAAGGCATTTTTTTAAATCACAAAACAGGAAGTTCCAAGCCATTGAAATTCACCGGTATATTTGCTTGAAAGTCTTCTGGAACAACAAAACGGTACATGCCTATCCAGGCAAGCAGACTATTATAAAAGCAGATGTTTTGCTCACTTCCACCTCAGAGAAACACATTGTCAATTTAGTTATCCTCTGGTCGTTTGAACAGGCTTCTCAGGAAGTCAGCAATGATATAACTCAAGTACAATATGATCCTTATGTTCCCATTTATCTCGTACTTGTACATCTTAGCAGAAGATAGATGTGTGTGCGTGTTAAATGAATTAAAAGAAGAAACATGCTGGCAGCTGAACTACTAAAATGTCAATCCACAGGAGTGGGATTCAAAGAACAAAAGGTACTTGGAGGGTGGAGGTTTCAACATGCATGGATTATATTCCTGCAGAGGGTTTGGCACTGACTGCTCCCCACAGCAAGCACATAATTCAAACACACACTCCCCGGGTAGATCAACCACTAGAAGACAGCCCCCCAAACATATCGACATTCAGTGTCAAAAGCCTTCATTTTTTCCAATGACTGGGCTCATTGTTCCTTCGTAAAGTGACCATGTGTCAGGACAGCCAGCTCAAGGAGACAAGCTGAGGTTAGAGGGTCCAGATGAAGGGGACGCAGGAAAATAAAAGACATAAGGGAAGGGGAGCAGTCAGGAAACAAAGTAGGACAGAAAAAGGAAAAGCAAGAGGGAGGTAAACAGTTGTGACTCTGAGCAAAAGGGAGGTGAGAAAAGACGTTGCTGGTGTCCACACTGCAACCCTGCTGTTAGAGAATCCATCCTACAGGATAGGGCCATTTAGTTCACCTGAACAGGACCATCAGCCAGAGTACAGGACCAGCAGGAGTAAGGACTCTGAGATGCTCTGTGAGCATTATTATAGGAGGAGTAAATTGCATTACTGACTAAATTAACTTTAGGTCCTCCCAAAATAAATAGGTCTTAGTTATTAATCTATATTCCCAGGTTTCCAGGCCATACAAGTGTGTGTGTGTGTGTGTGTGTGTGTGTGTGTGTGTGTATACACACGCACCTTTGCTGCAACAAGATAAACAAGCTTATTAGCCAGCATTCATAGGGCAGCTTTTATGCTTTATTTACAAAGTTTTTGAGGTCGTGATCAGTAGCTTTTTTAAGCTAATGTGTTCATGGAGCAGTATCACAAGTAAGTTAGCAAAGCCATTATTAATCCGCAGTCCCTATCCTACCCACTGAAGCCTTTTGTTTAAGTAGCTAATCTCTCTACATTGCTGATAACCAAGATTTGTTGGTAAGGGTAATAGAGGAAAACAGTGGAGAAACGAAGGGCCCCAGTTCTAGAAAATCTTTCTCTCTTTCAGACATCGTTGCCACCCAAGAAGCCCAGAATTGCAAGGCAGCCAGACATCAGTGGGATTTGAACAAAGGGCCAAAGGTCTCTTTTTAAATGTCTGCTTGGGGCCCTGCAAACCTAGAATTTAACCTTATGCTACTAGAGTAATGTTCATTTGGGAGTACTTAAACTTAAATTACTCTTAAATCACTCCTCTGCTCTGGACACACCCAGCTCTTGGCAGTGAACCAAAGAGTCAGGATACACCGCCCAAGACCCACTGTTCAAACCTGAAACTTGAAAGGCTTCAAAATCCAAAAAGTAAACACAGCTTCTTAATCACTTTTTAAAAATCATCTGCTTCCTCTATCTCCAGCACCTCGCTTTTCGGTTGGGTGGTTCCAAGTAGAAATGAGAAGTGAAATGGTAGACCAGGGTGGGGGTGGAGGGGTCACAGTGTGCTCTGCACTACAGCGGGTGCTAAAGAGGGCACAGACGTGCTGGAGCGGGCACTTCAGCACCTGAGGCACGCTGGGGCATGGTCCAGGGACCGGGCAGAGCGCAGACGTCAGGGTCCGGTTACTGCTCCGTCGTGAATGATATGGTTTGGGGGAGTTCCTCTATCCTGCTTTCTCATCTACATAATGACAGTAACAGCAATGTCTAAATGTCTATTTAGATATGAAATGTCATAGGGCTATTCTGGAATGAAACAAAGTAATACTTACAAAGCTTAAAACATTAGCTTTATTATTATTATTATTGCTGTTATTTTTTCTTTAATTTATAAACTATACATTGCTTCCCACTGTCTACTAAGATGAATTTGCACACCCTACCCATCTAACTTGGTTCAAGGTTAGAACTATCCACGCTAACCTACTTTTTCAGCCCCATCTTGCTCTGCTATGTGCTGTGTACTATGCATATCCTTAAAACAAAGGCAATGAGCTGAGGATATAGCTCAGTGGCAGAGCACTTGCCAAGCGTGTGAAAGACCCTGGGTTCAATTCCCCGAACTGCAAGAGATTATTCATCTTATCCTGGACAAATCTCATAACTCTCCACCTCAGTTCATAGAGTTTTCTCTGCATTCTCCCTACCTTCAATATTTCTATCAAAAATAGAACCACCTTTCAAGACTGTTCTCAAATACTGTACATTCCATAACCTTAAGTTTCCAAATACTCATTAAAGTGTAAAATTCTATAACCCCAGTTCATCGTAATGAAATAGCTATAGTTTCTTGTATGGCACAGCTTCCAAACCCTTTCTAATCTGTTCTGCCCTCTTCTTTCCATACTGTGGTTGCCAGTGTCCTTCTTCAAAAGTAGCAACCAAGGGCTGGACATTTAGCTCAGTGGTTACACCACCTGCCTCAGAAGTGCAAGGCCCTGAGTTCCCTCTCCGGTACCCAAAACAAAACAAAAAAAAATAACAGCAAACGTATTGTGCGAAATATTTTATTTATTTATTTTTGGTTTTTTGACACAGGGTTTCACTATGTAGTTCAGACTGCTCTGGAACTCATTATGTGGCCCAGGCTGGTCTCAAACTCTCAGCAATCCTCCTGTCTCAGCCTCCCAAGTGCTGGGATTACAGGCGTGTGCCACCCCACCCGGCTTGTTTGTGTGTGTGTGTGTGTGTGTGTGTGTGTGTGTGTGTGTGTGAAATATTTTAGATATGCTCTGACTAATCCAATGTATAAAGGGGTGGATCATTTTTATGATCGATTTATTTCTTTATTGCACCCTAATATGATGCCAGCTTTCCAGAAGCTACAGAATAGCCCTTATTCATAATACAGCTTCCATTCAACTAATTAACTTCACTTGAATTTGCTGTTAAGCCATCCCATAATTCTGCAATTAATTTTTTAACGTAAATGAACAGTTTTACATTTATGTCTACTCAGTGGCAACTTACAAGTCACAGGGCAGAGTTCCACCTTAATAAAATAATTTGTAACATACTTTATTATCTTTGTACTGGCTATATCTGCCAGTGAAGTCATCTGAAAAACTTGAAAAACATTCTATCTGCGTCATGGATACCAATGTTAAATAATATAGGATAAGGGCAGATGATTGCAGCCATCTACCGGAGTCTCCCCTGCTTGACAGATCCCACAGAGTTTTAGATATGGCAATTTCATCAGCTGTCTGACTCACTCAGCCACTTTCATGATCTTATCCACAAAGACATAAAGAAACTTTGTACAAGGGTTTCTTGAAACCCAGGTTTTTCAATGTCTGTATCATACCCTAGTAAGATTCTTCTTAAGATTAAGACCTTTTTTGCCACAACCAACATGTTGTCTCCTAACAAATACCACTCTTTCCTAATTTCCAAAGCAACACCTAGAATAGAAAAAAGAAATGAGAGACCAATGGAGAAGACTCACAAGTGAGTTATAGGGAAAAGCCCAGAAATCCTAACCAGTCCAGGATGTTTTTCTCACTGAACCAAAGGATTAGATGAACCTCTAAATACACTGCTGCCACTCCTTAGTAGTTATAACTGCCAACTAGGAAAGTACACCTCCTGAAACCTTTAGACTTTTGAAGGTTCTTATTCCTATCCCCAGTTGGCCTTCCACATTATATCTGGTGAACCATACAACAGACTAGAAAGAGCAAAGATCTCCCAGGCTGTTTCCTGATATTTTGGACAGTTCAGTAGAAATAATTCCATGTTCCTTACTTGGGAAGTCATTTCGCTGAAAAAAGCATTGCTCCACTCCCACCGTGATCCACACCTTACAAATAATCATGTACTTAGTTAGTTTATAATTTTCTAAAACTATTTTCAAGTACTACATGGACTTTTCATCATATCAGTCGGTCTGATAGCAGTGGAAAGCTCGCACATCTGCTTCAGCGCAAATCAGTGCCTGCTGACATCAAGACCAGGTTTCCTGGTGTGGCTGACATGGTTAGGTGCCTCCCCAGTTCACTCCATTCCTCTCCCTTTGTGCTATGTGTGTGGGATTAACATCTCAGGCAGAGTTGGTTGGCTGACACCAAAGACCTATGCTCCCTTCCATAGTGTGGCGTGCTTTCGGGGAAGCAGACTTCTTATACTTCACACTTCTCCTGACCTAAGAGCGGCCGTGTGACTAGCTCTCAGCTCTGGAATGTGAACACGACTGATGTGACGTGTGCCGTTTCTGTGCACAAGCAGTGAAGGAGTGGATGCGTCTTCTCCAAGATCTCTTACCATTTTGCAATAACTTTTGGAGGCTTGTGTCGAAGATGAAAGAACTTTGCTAAAATACTAAACTGCTGGGTCCCTGACTAACCTCCTAAAGGTGACTTAATCATTGGGATTAGCAATGCCCATATTAGTCTATGACATCACTAAGAAATAAATGCTTATCAGTAAAGCCAGAGAGAACTTTGGATGTATCTTTGTAGCATCTATCTCTTCCACAGTCATAACAGTATCTTCCATGCTCCAGGGATGGTTTCTGATTTGTTCTTGGGATGGGCATAGCTCCTAGGTCTTAGCCAATCAGTGCACAGTATCCCTCTAGCCACAGAAGTGTCTTCAGAAACTGAAATATTGTCTACCTGAAAGAAAAATTATTAATTTTTTGAAGTCACAGGGGCAAAAATGTTCTCTCATGATGAATAAAAAAATAATGTAACAAATTATTTTGCAACGATCTAGGGATGATAAAAAAAGAAGAATCAAAAGAAACAGTGGAACCAAAGTACTGATGAAACTATCTCTGAAATATAATCTACAATTAGATTTTTCAGTTTCATAAGCTAATTAATTCCCTCTACTTTTATGCCTGTACAAATTTGTTTTTCTCTATTAATATCTGATATTCTAGGTATACTACATCATACACAAAGTTCCCATTATCTATATAAGAAAAAGGAATAAATTAAAATGAATTACAACATTAAACATATTTCAAAATTTAATGAACCCCATATACATACTAAGATAAGATACACAGTTGGCAGATCAACAAAAAATTCATCAAAATCCTGGGTATTTCTACTTACAAAGTCTGACTGAAAACTACAGTGTATGTTTGAAATTTTGGGGGGACACACTGCCATGAATCCCCCTTAAATTACTCCTCCTCGCTTGGACACACTTATCCCATTGTGCTTGCCACTTTCTGAAGCAGCTTTGGAAGACTTTTTTTTGTGAGTGTCTTTGTCTGTACTACTGTGGCTGCCTTGATGTCCTGAATTGATGGAAAACATTTACCTTTCATGGTAGTTTGACTGTGGGAAAGAGCCGAAACCCTCACGGTGCCAGATCCAGTGCATAAGGTAGATGCGGACACCTTGCAATGTTTTTTAAAGCCTGCTTTTCCATCGAATGGCAGTTGGCGGCAGCAGCCACTGAATTTTTTATCACATCTCATAAAGACACTATGAAAAAGGACTTCAAGAACTGCTTTAGAAAGTGACAAGAACAACAAGGTAAGTGTGTTGAAATTCTGGGAGAGTATTCTGAGGGGTCTAAATGGCAATATGTCTGTAATAAAAATTTTTATTTAAACATTCATTGAACTGAGAGTGGTGGTGCACACCTGGAATCTCAGCACTCAGAAGGCTGAGGTAGGAGGATTGCTACAAGTTCGAGCCCAGCCTGAGGTACAAAGGGAAACCTTGCCTCTAAATAAATAAATAAACAAACAAACAAATAAATAAATAAAACATTCATTGTATTTTTTCAATCACCCCTTGTATATCAGTCACAATAGGCTAGGTTATATTATGATAATAATTAAATCCAAAAATCTCAATGGCTTTTAACAAAAATGTATTTCTGTCTAATGCTATGCTATGTGTCTCATTCAGTCAACTATGCCTCAACTTCATATTTCCTCTGGATTTAGGCTGCTAAAACAGCCTCTATCTGGCCAGGCATGGTGGCACACGCCTGTAATCCCAGCACTTGGGAGGCTGAGGCAGGAGGATCACTGTGAGTTCAAGACCAGCTACACAGTGAGTTCTAGAGCAGTCTGAACTACATAGTGAGACCCTGTCTCAAAAAAACAGGCAAACAACAACAACAACAAAAAAAAAACAGCCTCTATCTGGAGTAGTCCTGCTCTCATGACACCAGGAAAAAACAAAACACAATGAGTCACATGCCGAATCCTAAAAACCTGTATAAAGGTATTAGAACAAACTTGGACTCACAAGGCTAGGAAGTATAATCCCCCCGCCAGGAGAGACAATGAATACATACCTTGAACGGTATTCTGACATTTTATTCAAATTCTTAATGCAAAAAGTATTCAAATATTTTCTCTGAACAACAAAAGTTTGCCACAGTGTCTAATGTTGAAAAACTCTAAATTATCTATTAAAAGAATAATTGATATCCTAAAAGTAATCAGGCTCAGCCTTACCATTATTGACCCACAAATCAGAATCTGAAAATAAACACGCAAAACTGAAAGAAATAAGGCTGTCAGTAAATCAATATTGAAAGTCTTCTCCAAAACATTGTCTTTTACTATTCTAAATTGCTGATAATTACCACTAAGGGGCTGGTCAGTAAAGAGGAGAACCAGGAAAAAATATCGATGCTTTAATGGAATTTGAAGACAAACCCACCCACAGAAATGTGTCCATCTATCTGCACAGTTCTCACATCTGATTGGGCCTCTAGTAAGACATGTGGTCACAATAGCAGCACAGAGAATCATTCATAATAATTAATCTGAGGATTTCAAAGTGCTAAGCACAGTACTAATACGATCTCATAGAGACATCACAACACAACACCCATATAAAGTGTTCCATCTCTAACTTACATGGGTGAAGTCTAACATTACAGAGCTAAGTAGCAGACACAGATTTAAAAATGTGCTTTGCCTCCAAAAGCAATACCAAGCATTAGTCAAGGTTTACAAGGCAGAGGAACAAGCTCTGCTCTCAGCAAAATCATGAGGAAGTGATCCTGAGTTGACATGACTCTCCCTTGCTCAACTGATGTGCACCCTTAGGAAGCAATTAGAGAGACTCTGAGGCTAACACTTTGTCTTACAGAAGCCATGAGCCTTGGACCAACTCTCTGAAGCCCCAGAAATGCCATCCCATGTCTCCAAGGCAGGAAGAGTCATCACTAAAAGAATGGAAGTCTTTGTGTCCTTACCACTTACAATCCTAAGGGCCATTCCAAGACTGGAGCAAAAGAAAAACAGGTTGGTGGCAGAAAATGGAAGAAAATCTGTGCAGTGATCAAGAAGGCCTCAAACAACCCGGACCCGCGCAAGATTAAGGAGTCAGGAGACTGGGTTCTAAGGTCTAAAGGAATAAGCTAGATTCAGACCAGTGACAAATAGGAAAGTAGACTTATCTCAGGACAGAGTCAGCTGAAAGAAAATTAATCAGCATAGGTATTGCTCTCTGTTTGTGTAAGGCACAGATCTGGATGAGTTGGCACTTTTGTGTGACTTTAACCCCACTGAGCCAACTCCTTACTGATACAGGTGCGCTTTCCCATGGCTGGGGTGGGGGTGGGGTGATACTTGCTGAAGGCTTCGCTACACACCTTTCAGCAGTCTTTCATTGCCCCCACAAATCAGTCCTGCAAGTATAGGGATATCATTCAAAGGACATGGAGGAGCATGTTGACTGATTCAATACCAATGTGGATGCCATTTTTCAGCTAACAAGCATTTTCCAGTATATTATGTCATTGGAACCTCATGCCAATTCTGTGAAATACGTATTCTCATTGCCATTTTATAGGAAAGAAAACTGAATCTGGGCTGTTAACAATTTGCCCAAAGTTTCAAAGCCAGTGGCAAAGGCAGAATCTGAATGTGGCTCTTTGGACAATAAACACTGCCCTGAGGAAAGAAATTCATAAATAAAGGAATAATTGTGGATGTTGGCAAAGAGGAGCACACTGGAATTGAGAAGAAAGTCCATCTGACAGCTGCAAAATTATTATAAGGAGAAATGAAGACAAATTGAAATTAAGCTCTCTTGTAATTATGCATTTACCAGTGATCTGTCATTGAGAAAGAACTAATACATAGAGTATCAATTTTCAGTAAATATAAATGGCAAATAAGTCATTTAATGAATTGCAAATGACAATGTTTCTAAGAGTAAGGGCCTTCCCATTTATTAATCATATATTTCATTTCAGCAAAGCATCTAACAGAATGACTAAGAATACAGAGATGCTGCAGATGGTGTCTGGGGAAGGTAGGCACGAAAAAAATAAAACTTCTGCTTTCTCCATTTCACACATAAAGAGCAGACAAGGGAGAAGGAAAATATTTGCAAATGGGATTTTAAAAAGGTCGGATAACTGATGAAACATTAAGAAAACTGCAAATTCATCAACTGTTGAGTAGGTTCTTGAGCCAACTAACAGCAAAAAAAGTAAAAAGGAAAGAATCTTGGCCAGAAATACAGAGCAGTTTAGTGAAGACAAAAGAGACAAAGGCCAACTGCTGGAAAAAAATCACATAGCTTTGGGGAGGGCTCACTTCTCCTGCATGTGGCCAAATTATCCTTATGGGGGAGCCCATCTATTCCCAATTTCAGGTATTTCTTGCCTGGCCAGAATTTAACTAAGGTTTAAAAAGGTATTTTTATACCCTCTTCCCCTATCTCATCCTTGCCACTCTATTTTTAAAAAATGATTTTATTTCCATTTTTTCATTTTCTCCTATTTTTTCTTTTCCCTTATTTCCTTGCCCCTACCCTTCCCCCTTTCCCTACACCTTTAGCCCTTCTCTTCCTATTTCACAGAGTCTGTTAATGCGGAGGGGAGGGGGGATGAGGGGAGGGCAGGGACAAGGGGAAAAAATGAGAACCAAGACCTGTCATGTTGAAGGTACAGGATCCCAGTAATGAATGTAACCGTATTGTAGACCTAGATTGTACCAATAAACTCAGAAAAAAAAAAAGATAAACAAAAAAAAGATTTTAATATCATTATAAAGTCTTAAAAGTTTGTTCTGGGTGTGCTAGTAAAGCCACCATGAAAGGATTTAGGGCAGTGTGAAACATTCAGGGGGCTGAAAATCTAGCAGCATCTCTCCAAGCTGTAACAGACAGTGTGGCTCAGGAAAAGAAGTATCTGTCACTGCAAAACTGTAATGAGAGCTACAAAGGAGGACAGGAAACATCCACAAATGTGGTAACTGGTCGATCAAATTTAGTCCTTCTTCTAATTTTTAAATTACCAAATTATTTTACCCATTTATACCAGAGTAGAAATGTGGGCCACCAACTCAGAAGTAAACCAGTTTGCCATTTTTCTCAGAGAGACTAATGATTCAACTTCTCATTCAAAATAACATTGCATATTTATGAAGCTTGAATCTAATTAAATTATATCAGTCATCAATCTGATTTTGCCAAACTTCCTTTCCACAGACTATTAATGAAAATATGTGAATTCCCAAATATAAATGTTCAAGTATTGAGCTAACATTAGCACTCTTTCCTACACAAACCCGCTGTGAGAACACCAGGTTTGTCCCTCTTGCCGTATTCTCTCTACTACACATCTATGTCCTTCCACACTTTTGCCACATGGTCTCCCACCTCACCACTCCCAGTCCAAAGGGCAGAAAATGAATGAATGAGTAAAGTGTGAATGAGCAAAAACCAATCTTGTTAGTACTACCATTTCCTTCTGCTTACTTTCAAAACAGAAGCTTCATAAGGGAGAAATAGGTCACATAAAATTATTGAAAGAGTCTTTCATCCAAAGTCATTCACCAAGTAGATGCTCCAAAAGCATTAATGGAGGTACCATGACAATTTTGGCCTGGACTTGGTCCTTCATCTCGTATGGGTTCAAAATGTTAGGCCTAGGTTTTAGAATACAGCTTCCTATTTTATCTCAATGGCTTTTAAAGAGCTTTACAAGCCAGGTACCGAGGCACATGCCTGTAAATCCCAGCTATTCAAGAGGTTCATACAGGAGGATTGCAAGCTTGAGGCCAGCCTGGGCAATTTAGCAAGGTCCTGTCTCCAAAACACAGGTAACAAGGGGGACTAGATATGTAGTCTAGTGGTAGAGAGCTTGCTTAGTATACTCTAGGCCATAGATTCAGCCTCTAGTATCAAATTAACTAACTAATTCATTAATTTAAAAGTAAAAAAAAAAAGAATTAAAGCAGAAGCAATATTTACCACAGTGAAAATGAAATTAGTAATTTTAGGGTAGTGAAAAATATTACCCTTAAGTAGAGATATTCAACTCCCATAAGATAAACCACAAAACTTCCTCTGACAGCAATAAATATATGCAATATAGTGGCTAAGAAATAGGTAAACTGGGGAATTTTCATCCCATTTTCACCACTTGGTATGTGCGGCCTAAAAAATAATTACCCTCATCTTCCTTAAGCCCCAGCTGTAGAATTGGATCATCCTATTTTCCCTCACCCACAAGATAGCACGCTACAAAAGTCCACTTGGGCGGTCCCTCATAAAATTCTCAAAATATACAGATTTTTGCAAATAAGTATGATTTGGAAACCCCACTCCTGAAGCTAGAATATTACATTCTTGATTACGCTCATTTAATACTTTAGATTCATCTTACACTGGCCTCATCAAAAGAAATAATACTGTTACAAAAATATGGCTTTATATTTAAACAACTGAACCACCTCGTCCCTTTATATCTGATTTTTAAAATATTCTAAAAATTATAAAATGCAAGTGACTTTTTGAGGGCGAAATCAAAGGGGTGATTACATTAAACATTATTAAACTAAGCTGTAGGATTCAAACAAAATTCCTCAGAGGATTTGTGCAAGAGAGTTAATAATTTTGAAACATATAGTTGATAACTGAAGAAGGCCACTCAAGTATCCAAAGATACACATAAGCACATGTTTTATAAATACACATTCACACCTTACTGGCTCAATCCCTACTTTCAGGAAAGCCATTCTGCTTCACTATAAATGCACACAAAGTTCTGTGTTCCTTAACTTGGGCTGTTTGGGTGTCCATCCCTCTGAGCTCAACAAAATTTCCGGAACGGAGGGGTACATTAACTAAATGTACACTCGGGTGCAACTGAACATACTTGCACTGTCCAACTACAACGAACCAGTTTATTTAATGACTTTTCATGTATATGAAAGTGACTGACTGATAGCATTGATTAAAACCAACCAAGCATTAGGGCCCTGGCATTCAATGTCCAAACTTACTAAAATACAGCACGATTCCAAAAATCCCAGCCCCAAAACCCACTTCTCTGTTTTTTAATACTTCTGAGTAGACGTGTCTTTTTCTTCAACATTTCCTTTTCTTGTTCTCCTACATATCTTCTCTTGTATTCCCAAAACTCTACTTGCATGGAAATGTTAACTGAAACATTTATGTTTGGGATTCTAGAAAACCAAAAAACAAAAGTACCTAGCAATGTTAAAGTGCTGTCTCACAAAGCGGCTGCTGAGTCTGCTGCTATTTGGATTGTCTTTTGCTTTTTTTGTTTTTTAATCTGAAAAAAAATCACTGTCTTTTTAGAAATGATCACAAGGTCAAAATATTAAAAAAATATATGTCAGAGCTCCTAGATTCTCCAAAGATCATTTGCTCTGTATGATGAAGTCTCCCCACAGATGACCTTTCACAAGTGGAAATTTCCTGCCTATTATTGCTACAAAAGAAAGGCAGAAAGCAAGTTCATGAAACTAAGTACAAAGGCAACCAACCCCGTACCTGTAAAAACCAAAAGGAAACCATACATTAAAACATATAACCTGGAAGAACCCCCTAATCATAGTGACAATGGTAGTGATTGGAGCACCCAAATATCTCTCTGTTCTTTAACCAAAATCAATTCCTTCTTTCCAGTTTCCTTTTTGCAGGACTCACATTGCTTCTCCTTACCTGACTCTCACCTCTGGAGATTCTGATTTCACTGATTTGGGGATGGATAGTACTTTTAAATTCTCTAAGAAAGTCCATGAAACCACATTTTAAAGTTGCTGTCTTTTCTTAACTTGCCCACTGCTTTCTCCCCTAAAATGAAAAACAACCTCCTCAAAAGAGAAGATCTGAGAATTCATGTCTAAGAACTCTGTCCTTATTTAAATCAGATGGATTGTTCAATTATACAACCAATCAAATGCTGTACTTTATGGCAAGGCCTGAGTTATTTGAATATTAAGACAAAGTTGAGAATGAGTGAAGAGGACTTGATTTCACACACACACAAAAAAAAGATTTGGAAAATTGTGGCTTGGTTTTCTTGCCTTAAAAGTTTGCTGGTAAGGGCCAGGGATTTAGCTCAGTGGTTCTGCCGCCTGCCTTGCAAGCACAAGGACCCGAGTTCAATCCCCAGTACCAAAAAAAAAAAAAAAAGTTTGCTAGTAGGCTGGTACAGTGGTGCACACCTATAATCCCAGAACTCAGGAGGCTGAGACACGAGGATTACTATAAATTCAAGGCCAGCCTGGACTACAGGGCAGGATCCTGTCTAAAAAATTGGGGTGGGGGGAAGCAAGAACTTCACAAACTCATGGAAATTGAATAACACTCTCCTGAACAATCAATGGTTCACAGAGGAAATTAAAGAAGAAATTAGACAGTTTTTACAATTTAATAATAATGCCAATACAAATACAGAAATCTATGGGACACGATGAAAGCAGTTCTATGAGGGAAATTTATAGCAGTGAATGCCCACACTAGCAAAAACAGAGCAAATGTAAATAAACAACCTAATGTTGACTCTTAAGCTTCTAGAAGAAGAGCAAGACAAACCCAAAGCTCATACAACGGAGGAAATTATAAAGATCCAAAAAGAAATCAATGCAATGGAGACTAAGAGAACCATACAAAAAATCAACAAATTGAACAGTTGGATTTTAATAAAATCGATAAACCCTTAGCCAACCTTATCAAAAAAAGGAAAGAAAAGTCTCATATCCATGCAATTAGGAATGAAAAAGGTGAAATCACAACACATCCAGGAGAAATACAGAAATCAATACCTACTTCATCAACCTGTACTCTAATAACATGGAAAACACAGAAGAAATTGACAGATTTCTAGATACATATGAATTACCAAAGTTGAACGAAGAAGATATAAAAATCCTAAACACTCCAATTACAGTCAATGAAATTGAAAATGTAATTAAAAATTTATCAACAAAGAAAAGCCCAGGTCCTCATGGCTCTACCGCTGAATTCTACAAAACATTCACAGAAGAACTACTGCCACTACTTTTGAAACTTTCAATAAAATTGAAAGGAAGGCAATACTTCCAAATTCGTTCCTAGAAGCAAGTGTTAGTTTGATTCCAAAGTCAGGGAAAGGGCTAGGGATTTAGCTCAGTGGCTCCACCTCCTGCTTTGCAGGACCTGAGTTTGATCCTGGTACAAAAAAAAAAAAAAAAAAAAAAAAAAAAAAAAAAACTACAGGCCAATCCCACTAATGACCATAGATGCAAAAATCTTCAGTAAGATACTGGCTAACAGAACACAGAGGGTCATCAAGAAGATCATACACCCTGACCAAGTTGGATTTATCACAGGGATGCAAGGATGGTTCAAACATAAATCAATAACTGTACTACACTATTTTAACAGAGTCAAAGACAACAACCATGTGATCATCTCAATAGACATAGAAAAAGCATTCGACAAAATTCAACACCCCCATTCATGATAAAAACCCTGCAAAAAATTGGAATAGATGGTCTTTTTCTCAACTTGATAAAGGCTATCTATGAAAATCAACAGTCAATATCATTCTAAAGAGTCAAAAACTGAAAATCTTCATACTAAAATCAGGAACAAGACAAGGATGTCCACTGTCACCACTCCTGTTCCATACAGTTTTGGAAACATTAGCCACATCCATTAGACAAGAGAAAGAAATAAAAACAATAAAGATAAGAAAGGAAGAAGTTAAACTGCTATTATTTGCTGATGATATTATGCTCTACACAGAAGACCCAAAAAACTCTGCCAAAAGACTTCTAGACCTAATTGACAGATTCAGGAGAGTAGCTGGATACAATGTTAACACTCAAAAATCAATAGCCTTCTTATACACAAATAACAGAATCACTGAGAGAGAATTTAGAGAAATAATTCCTTTAGCAATAGCATCCAAAAAATGAAATATCTAGGAATCAATCTAATGAAGAAGCAAAAGACCTCTACACTGAGAACTATAACATTCTGAAAAAAGACAATGAAGAGGATATAAGAAAATGGAAAGTCATCCCTTGTTCCTGGGTAGGAAGAACCAATATAGTGAAAATGGCCATACTTTCAAAACTGCTATACAGATTCAATGCAATCATGATTGAAATACCAACAGCACATTTCACTGAACTAGAGAAAACAAACCAAAAATTCATTTGGAACCAGAAAAGACCTAGAATAGCAAAAGCAATTCTAGGCAACAGAGACATGGCAAGTTTCCCCAACTTGAAACTATACTACAAAGCTACAGTGTTAAAAACAGCATGGTGCTGGCAAAGAAACAGACCCAAGGATCAGTGGACTAGATTAGAAGATACAGAAACAACTCCAGACTTACTCAGCTACCTCATCTTTGACAAAGGAGACAACCATCCTCACTGGAGGAAAGATAGCCTCTTTAATAAATGGTGTTGGGACTGGGCGTGGTAGCACATGCCTGTAATCCCAGCACTTGGGAGGCCGAGGCAGGAGGATCGCTATGAGTTCAAGACCAGCCTGGGATACATAGTGATTTCCAGGTCTGTCTCAACTACATAATGAAACCCTTTCTCCAAAAAAAAAAAAAAAATGGTGTTGGAAAAATTGGATTTCAACTTGCCAAAGATTAAAACTAGATTTGTATTTTTCACTATGCACTAACCTAAAATCCAAGTGGATTAAAGACCTAAATATTAAAACAGAAACACTAAACTTGCTGGAAGATAAGTTAGGTAGAACTGTTGAAGACATTGACATAGGAAAAGACTTTATGAACAAATATTCAATAGCACGGGAACCAGCACAAAGAATCAACAACTGGGATCTCATCTTTTTAAAAAGCTTCTGCACTGCAAGAGAAACCACCAACAGCAAGAAGAGGCAACATACAATGTGGGAAAAAAATTTTTACCAGCTGTTCCTCAGACAAAGGTCTACTAATCAGAATATATAAAGAACTCAAAAAAATTAGACCCCAAAATTTATAAACACAATTCAAAAATGGGCATCTGAAATGAACAGAAATTTCTCAAACAAAGAAGTAAAAGCAGCAAATAAACATGAAAAAATGTTCAGCATCACTGGTCATTAGAGAGATGCAGATGAAAACAACACTGAGATTCCACCTCACTCCAAAAAGAATGGCTGCTATCAAGAAATCAACCAATAACAAATGTTGGTGGGGTTGTGAAAAGAAAGGAACCCTTCTTTATTTTTGGTTGGCGTGCAGACTGGTGCAACCACTTGTGGAAATCAATATGGAGATATTTCAAACAACTAGGAATAGACGTCCCATTTTACCCAGCTATTCCCCTGCAGGGTATCTTCCCAGAAGAATTAAAAGAATCATACCACAGTGATATATGCTCAGACATATTATAGCAGCATAGTTTGTAATAGCTAAAACTTGGAAACAGCCTAATTGCCCATCAACTAGAGACTGAATAAAGAAGATGTGTTTTTTAAATAAAATGGAGTACTACTCAGCCATAAAGAATGAGAAACTAGAGACATTTATAGCTAAGTGGATGCACATCGAGGATATACTATTAAGTGAAATTACTAGGACACATGTGTAAATACTGAATAGTTTCTCTGGTGTAATAAACTAAAAGTATAAATAATCAAAATGTATAATTGATATTGTGTAATAGGAAAAAATGTCTAATGGTGTAGGGGAAGTTGCAGGGTAGGGAAAAGCTAAGAAGGGAAAAAAATAAGAGAAAAGGTAAAAATGGAAAATAAAGTCTCTGCAACTGGGGAAGGGTGGAGGGGGTGAAGAGAGGGAAGGGGAATGGGGAAAAAATAAGAACCAAGATTCATCATGGAAAGGTACAAGATCTCAATGTTGAATGTAACTGTATTGTATACCTAAAATGTACTAATAATGAAAAAAAGAATAAAAAACAGTACGCTGGGAAGCTTGGGCAAGTTTACAATCACAGGACCTTGTTTAGAAAATGGAAACCTGAATATAGCACTGTCCACTGGCAAATTGTAAGGTATAATTAGCTTCTGATTTCAGACAATGAAATAATAAAGTCATGCATTCAACAAAGATTTGTAAAGTTCTCTGAATAAAACTAAGATCATAATGTAATAGAAAAACCACACTGCAGATAACTCGGGGGGGGGGGAATAAAAGACAAGGAGATGACTAGCCCTTGTCATAAAGAGAGGACTACTCATATAAATTACAGCAAAATTCTTTACAAAGAATTGCATGAAATCATTTCTTTAATTTGAGGTGTCTTCCATCCAAAATCTTATTATCTTTTATGATCCTGAAATGCCCAGGCAATGTCATGTTTTGCTTTTGCTTCTGGATAGGAAAAAAATAAGACATAGAGTGTTTATATAGGTTTAGTTCCTGGTGTTTAATATAAAGCAGTTCAAGGCTTGGATCCTGGTTCTGTACTTGGAGTTGTGAGATATGAAACAAATTACTAATATGTCTCCAGCATCTTCACCCTAAACAAAGATAATAATATCTCCCATCTAGAAAGATGTGTAGATTAATTGCAATAATGCATGAAAATTCAATGATCTTGGCTGATATTATTACTTCTTGTTGTTACAGATTTTCTCCATTGTTCAGATGAAAAAACTGAGTCCCAGAGGTTAAGTAGCTTGTCCATAGCCACACAGCTTGATAGTGGTAGAGCCAAAGTTTCAATACAAATGATGTAGCTTCAGGGCCTATACTGTCATCCTGACATTTTCAATGTTCTCTAACTTCTAGAATTTAAATTTGCACAGCACTTTTCAACTTATAAATGTTTACACATATTTACACCATCTTATCTCAACATTACTTGTCTGGAGGAAGCCAAAGCATAGCAGAGTTAATTACTGTTCTTCTGACCTTTGAGGACACAAAGGCTTAGACTGGGAGTCCTGCCAAGGGTGACCAGGCTGATGAGTAGCATAGGGACCCCCTACATCCTGATTCACCAAATAGTATCACCCACCAGAAAACATGCTTCTAGGACCCAAAATATACCTTTGAGATTATTACACTAAGAAAAAATATTAGGGCCTAAGTCACTTCTTAGAGCATTTTTCACTTCGGAAAAGTATTAGTAATGGCCGAGACTATTAGATGTAATCTAAGAGAGAGTCAAATCACTTTGCAAGTAGTAGAAGGAAACAAATGGTCAGATTCCACACACCCTGAAAAAGTCTACAAGTCCCGGTCAACACCAAGGATTCACATAGAAGGCTGACTAAGATGCAGCTTTTATACTGTATTAAATATCAGAATATTTTCATTTATTGAGGGTAAAACCTTGGTGACAGAGATTACCACCATTCAAGGACAGGAAAAGAGATCTGACAGACAGATCAGGAGGCCCTTTGAAAACTCTACACACATAATGCTTTTTACCTTGACATTTCCCATCCTCTTTACAATCCACCTACACAGTATTTTTAAGTCCAGAAAGATACAACTCTGTTTCATGAGTCAAATATTTTAACGCTGCAACACTGGCAACAGGATGCTTAAATCATTAGCATCTTATGCATTTAAGCAAACAGGGAGTTTTGCTCAGGATTTCAGACTGCTCAGCAGCAATGCTGTTGGATGTACTGATACTTCTGCCAAGCCAAGTGGCTGGAACCTTGGCTTGGACACATGCACACAACTCAGCAAGATGGTTAGCAAAGAGCTGGAAGACAGGGCAGTGCTTTTTATTCTTATTTCTGTTTTATGAACAGCAAAATCACATGGTAGCCCGAAACACAAGCCACTTCTCTGAGATCGTATCAGTCTTTGGATAGCACTGTCTTCTCCTCGACAAAAACTGAAGCAGCACACAACTTTTGTAAGCATGGTAACTTCAGTTTGGGTATTTTGATCAGATCTTTGCTCTCCGAGGGAGTCACAAGTGGCAAGGAGGCAGAGGAAATTCTTTTAAGTTCCTCCAAAAAGAACTTGTTCTTGAACAGTGACAAGAAAGGGTATGAAAACTGCACAGGGGATAAAACACATTAAAGCTTGCGAGCCTGAGGGCAGTAACTTATCCATTCACAGACCCCAGGCTGTGATCCATCCACTGACGGATGTATGTCCTGCACCTTACTCAGTTACTATGAGCAAAACTTCTCTAACAAATGTCATCAGTGGGCCTTTATGGAGACACTTCATTGCCCACCTAATATACGGATTTCCTTCACATTAGGCATTTAAAGACTCAGAAGATAGTCTTAGAAATATGTGTTTAAAAATAAACACATGTAAACTTTTAATCCTCAAATTTGAAACACATTTTTATGAGTTTATGTGGTTATAGGTTAAAGAAATCTCGGCAAGAATATATGTAAAGGGATGGGGGTGTAGCTCAGTGGTAGACTGCTTGCTTAGCATGACTTAGGCCCTGGATTCATCCCCTGCACTGCAAAAAAAAAAAAAGAAAGAAAGAAAGAAAGAAATAATGAATGAATGAACGAAAGAAAGAAAGAAAGAAAGAAAGAAAGAAAGAAAGAAAGAAAGAAAGAAAGAGAAATGAGGGTACCCCATGTGTCACATGTTATTGTTCAGAACACTGCAGTTCAATTGGAATAGGCCTATTACTCTTATTCTTGCATTTATCTTGCTGTATTAAAATCATTTGTTTATGTATCTGTCTCTACCAATAGACTGTAAGTACCTCAAGGGCAAGAAACATTTTATTTCTCTTCAAATGTTCAGAACCCAAAATAGTTCTTGCCATGAACTTCTTAATGTCTATTCAGTAAATATTAACAGAACTAAATTATGGATCCAGAAATCCAATATTTTTTCTGATGCTACCAGAACCCACTGCTTGTAGAGGGAACACAAAAGTTTCATCCTATCTATAAAGGATGATGTACAAACTTCTAGGCCCTGGCTCCCACATTGTGGAGTCAGCTTACTGTATACAGCATATCTATAATTCACTCAAGAAAACAGAAATAAATTTTACTTACATTACCCCTTGTCTGTGTTTACCTGCAGATAGTGAATAAGGCAGGTGGATATGCCTATTATTCTCCAAGTGTTGGTGTACCACATTTCAAGTATTTAATAAATATCTTCCTCATTTAGCTGTCTGCTCTAGTGTTACCTCTTCAGGGAGGTTTTTTCCAACACCTCTGGAGTACGGTCCCTGGCTGCTCTCTAGCAAGCTGTGACACAAGTTAATGTCTAGAAATGTATAACTCTATATATTTATCTCCTGCAGAATGTGAACTCCAGGTGGGCAGGGACCTTTACTGTGTCATTTTGTTGTTTATTGCTGCTTTCTTTATATCTGCAAACAGTGTTGGTGAATGGATGAGTGATAGTCACCAAAAACAAGCATTTATAAAGGGCCTGGTTTTGTTTTCAAGTATCTTAGATGAAAACTTTATCCACATTAAGATTCAAGAAATTTAGTGAGGGGCCAAGGGCCTCCGGATTGGACAGGCATTAAGAGAAATGAGGTATGGAATTATTTTCAGATGGAAGACCCCAAATATATGAAATGGCATTGAAATGTGTCAGCTATGTGGCTTCAGAATATTAACAAAATATCTGGATAATAAAATATTTGTAGAAGAGGCCAGCATAGGATCAAGTTTTCCAAGCTCATGAAAACATTTTGTAGTCTTTGATAACCAGTTACAGGTCCATGGCGATCTTTGTCTCCATTAATAAACCACTGTCAGGGGCATACAAATGTCAAATGTTGATGTTTAATATTTATAGGAAACAGAATTTCTAGGATTTTGTTCTTCATGCCTCATATATATTGGGCACATGATACCTATTTACTGCCTCACTTTGATTGATTTAACTTAAAATGAAAACGTTAACTAGAGTAATGCTTCAATACAACAGCATGTATGCATTTATATATGTGTGTGTAATATTTATATATCCTATTATATATTCAAGTTATTAATTTGGAACAGATATCATACCCTAAAGAATCAAAATTGCAAAACAAATTAATTCCTAAAACAATTTTATTACTAAAATTTAATTCCTTGAGCTGCACCCTTTCAAATCTAATCTAGTAACTTTAATATAATATAACCCAATGAGTTTCAGTAATAAGCAAAGTAGTTCCCAATAGAACCAAAACCCAACTGTTCATTTTTTTTGTGAACTTCTGTGTAAAGAAATGTGTTGAACTAATTTTTTTCTGAATTTTTATGTTTAATCAACAGCATCATCGCCAAAGAAAACCACTTTTCTGTCTATCCTGGTTTATAACTTATAATCAAAAACTGGAATTTTGTATCTTATAGGCTTTAGTGTATAACATTACACTCTCACATTTTTTTGTGAGAGAGTTAAAAGGAAAAGATAGTTTCCATTATAAAAGTTTTCCCATAGTCTTAACCAGACTATGTTTTCCCAGTGAAAAACATTTTCCTATAAAGATGGTCTTTTCAATTCATAGGTTAGAAACTATTGTGGGTATTTTTTTTTAAACTGGGGATTGAACTTGAGACCTTTCACTTGCAAGGCAGGCAATGGAAATTGTGGGTAATTTTTTAAAGAATATAGAAAAAGGTTTTGATCGGCTTCAGATAACCTAGATTCATTCATTTGCATTAGTTGACTTTAAGGTATATGTGCAGAATAGGACAACATAATAGTAATATACCATACAAACAAGGAAATAATAAGAAAATACTAAAAATTTGAAACCCTGCCAACTCTCTTACCCAGTTGGAGCTTTGTGTATTGACTGCAACTACAGCCTATTCCAAGCTGTAGGATAAAATGGAAATGGGTCATAAATATGAGGGCCAAACAATTCAGTAAGCCCAAAATACCATACACATATCACTGTGAACCTTACAAAGATGCACCTTAGCTCTGGACTTAAACCCTTGATCCTCCTGGGGGTAAAGATGCTTGGAAATGTGATATGCACTGACAGGATGACCTCTCCAGAGCCCTGCTGTGCCCCTGTCTCAGAGGCCCACATGCTTCACCCTGAACTATGAGCTTCCTTTAATTGTAGACTTCACTTTCATCTTCTCTTAGAGTCCTGTTTGGGGGAATGTGTTGTGTTCTGAAAACTGGAAACTACTCAACTGTTGACCATAGAGGACTAGTTCAATAAAACGTGTTACATCCAAACAATGAAAGATCTGCCGCCTTTACAAAGAATGGGATAGAATGGCATGGACTGGCAAGAGAAAAGGTGGGAGGTACATATAATTTTAAAAAAGAAAAAGTAAGTTCCTGTAAAAAATGGTAAATTTATGTGTATATGTGTGCTAATACATTCATGGAGGGAGAATCTTGAGGACTCTTAACACTAAAAGATGAAGAGTAGGCATCTGCAGGCAATGTATGACAAAAGGAAAATGAAAGAAACTTTCATTTCCTATATGATACATTTTTCTAGTTTCTAAATTATATATAAATCTTTTTGGTACTGGGGATCGAATTCGGGACCTTGCACTTGAGAAACAGGCAGCAGACCCACTGAGCTAAATCCCCAGCCCTATAAATCATGTGATTACAAAAAAACAACAGTCCTAAAGTTACTACAAGAGATTGGTTAGGATTTTAAGATTTTCTACAATACTACAGTGAATACACAGAAGTAACTCCACATATTTTATGATTGGAATTTAGAAATCCATGAACTACTAAAATCATACAAAAATCTTTATGGAAAGAGGTTTCATTTCTTTTATCAGATTCTTGAAAGGGTATGGGACACAAAACACAGTCACAAATCATGACCCTAGCAAAAAACAAGATAGTTATTCCATCCCCCACCATTCTTTTGGGGGGTGGGTACTGGGGATCAAACTTGGGCCCTTGGGCTTGCGAGGCAGGCAGCGGAACCACTGAGCCAAATCCACACCCCCCCATTCATTTTTATTATCATTTTATCATGTAATATTTTATCACACTTAACTATATAGTTCCAGATGAAGTCAACAGTCAGCATCAAAGATAAAGCAGTGACTCTTAGTCTCCATCCTCATTTAAAGGAGGCTCCCATTGACTTAGGAGCAGTACTAATAATACAACAAGAACTAACATCTGGCCGGCATTGTTGGAAGAAAACTCCTAATAGGCACTGAACCCTATAATCATTCAGAACTTGAGTACAGTTAGTATGAGTCTTTTTTTTTTCCATCAAGGTGAGGTATTTGTGAAATGGAGAGGAGATGGAGGAGTAGAAAGAGGGAGAGAGAGAAGCCAGACTTTCAATAAAGAGGACAAAATTGGGAGAGTGAAGTTAATTTAATCTCAGTAAAAGAAGATTCAATACAATGTACTCTGTCATCCTTAAACTAAATATTTAATAAATGTGCATTAAAAAATACAGTAAAATCGCTTCTTGGCCTTTTGACTAAGATCAAGTGTAAAATATACAGCAAAATTCTTCTTGCTATAGCTGTATTAATACTTCCTAAATTGCGGTTGGGATTTATGTAAAAACTTGGCTTCTAGTGACTGTTTTTGAGATGAATATCCCCTAAATTCCTAGGAATTACATAAATCTACAAACTGTTTGACCATCTCTACCTTGCCTCCACTCACATTCTCCAGAATCAGATCCAGTAAAGAATTTAAGATCAAATGTACATCAATAACAATTTGTGATGTAAGGTTAGGAGCTATCGGTTATACTTGCACTGGCAAAATGAGGAACATTATTGGTGAAAATTAGGAATAGTACTCTACTTTCCAAATGTGCTTTCCAGATGGTTTATCACTGTCAAAATGGGCCTATTGTGGATTTAGTTTGCAATTAAAGTGTCAGATATCCAGAGTTCTATTGCTGACATTACCTAACTGTACAAGTTTTACAGGCAAAGAAATTGAAAGGGTTCACACAATCCACCAAATCCCATCACTAACCATCATGCACTGATAACTGCCATATGCAAAGCATAGTACTAGGCACAAAACAGAAATGGGCTCTGCCAGAGTTTTAGTTTAGTCAGAAAGATAAGACATACACCTTGAAGAAAAATGATTTGTCATAAAATGCCAAACTGATAGTAAAGATAACTCCTCACTATTGGAATTACATGACATACAGAAAGCATGTTTCCAAGAGTAATCATGGAGACCAGTTTAAGCGGAATCTTAAAGAAAGAATTCTGTTTTGATGGTCAAGGTACAGTGTGGGTAGAGGTACCGAATATAAAAATATCAAGGCTAGAGGGAGAAATACAGGGGTAGGTTGGTCAGAGAGCGAGAAGAGCAGAAGAGGGAGAGCTAGGTATCCGATAATCCACGGACAGTGCTCATGAACATGGTTCATCACTACTTAAAATCCTCCTCTATAAGCATTGCATTATCTGATAATTTGCCCAGCAATATTAGTTCATCGTGACAAGTATTCAATGACAAGTCCCTTGACTATAGCATTGATTTAGATAAATTGCTTAGACGCCATTAATACTGGTGTTCTATCACCATATCTTGTTCTCTTAATGCTCAGATCTTAATTTTACCTGTCATCCACTACCTCTTCTAGAAATGCAACTCATGATAATAAACAGTGCAAAACATGTTTATTTTCAAATGTTCCCTGAATGTACGTAACCTTCCTGCAAGGAGAGTGACTCTTGTCAGATAATCCAATCATCCCTTAAAAACTAATTTTTCTACCTTAGGTTTAAACCTTTAAAATCAGCAGGGCTTTTCAGTTACAGATGTTCAGGACATGACATTTGGACCCTCCTAAGAGGACAAGGGTGAACTCTTCCTTTGAATACCCACAGTAGCCAAATTACTTCTCCCACTGTGGAAAACCACAGATGACTGTCTCCCAATGATTTACTGTTCAACCCCCACAACCCTCAGCCCACAAATCAAAGAACAGGTTGAGTGAGAAATAAGAAAAACTGGTGCCCAGTGGCTACAAGAGGAGAAGGGAACATTTCAGTTTATTTTTTGAGTCAATTAGCGATGAGCAGACATGGAGGGAAAGAAAGACACAACATGGCTGTGAAAGACTATTTTTCCAGATAAATGGCCAGATATCAGATTCTATAATAAGTACTTCCACCTATCAAAACACACACACACACTTTGAGATGAGGAGGAAGATACAGATCTTAAAAACACAAGGTAGTATTCATTATGGAGGTAGGGCTGGGGATTTAGCTCTGTAGTGCTACCACCTGCCTTGCAAAGGTCCCAAGTTCGATCCCAAGTACCAAAAAAAAAAAAAAAAAAAAAAAAAAAAAAAAAAAAA
>NW_022900924.1:31014135-31020627 GCF_012274545.1 Fukomys damarensis
AAAAAAAAAAAAAAAAAAAAAAAAAAAAAGGAATACTATGGATATTGTAAAATGTTGGAACTTTGAAAGATCCCTAGCAGTCAACCAATCCAGACATTGCAAACAAACTGTATATTGAAGGCAAAGGTGTTTGACAGGGCTTGCAGAACTGTTTTTAGGTTGAATCAGAATATTAAAGCAGAGAAGATTCACATAGTACACTACTATTGTTACTCCCACTTCACAAGATACCCAGAGACATAATATTATTGCTCCAACTCCAGTAAAGGTACCCAAGAATGTTCATATTATTATTATTGTTATTATTCCCAATTCACAAGAGGTATTCAATACTTCAAAGATGACCTGACTTTTTAATCCGGATCAAACCAGATTGAAACACTGACGTGAACATCTGAAATATTCCTGAGACCTGGAAAAACAGCTTGCCATGCACAAAGCCTAATAGAAGGACTTTGTTGATATTTGTGGGGTACAACTGACCATCCCCAAAGCCCACCAACTGCTACATACAAGAACTTTCATAAATGTCATCATTTGAACAACCATAAGATACAAAATTAATTTCCTAGAGAGGTTCTCAAACAACATTAAGGTCACTCTAGTCCCTCTCATTATATATTCATTGATCCCTACGCAGGAATTTACTATGAGAATTAATAAAGTCACTTTTATAAATAAATTTCTTCCTCAGAATTGGTATGAAACCTAGGAGTTGAGGATTTTGCTGAATATACAAATCAAAAGCACATTTGCTATTGAATAAAAATATTTAAAATAAAAAGTAATTCAAGAATGAGCACTTCTGAAGAGTCAAGAATTTGATTAAAAATTCACATACTTTCTTTTTCTATAATGAAACAGTTCTTTAATGACAAAACAGCTTTCATAGTAATACAGAAGAGTATGGTTCCAAGTAAAACACTCTCCCATTTTAATCATCGCTATTATTTTTGAAAATGAACATGGCTGAGGTCATTGTAGTCTATTTCGGGGTTTGCATGGGTTGGTGGTATTTTTTTTTCTTGGCTTTGAGTTCTCCACATTACCAGCTAAATGTTATGGCTTTTGCTATGTGCCCTTTCAAATCCCATTCTTTTTAATAATGTACTTTACACACATAAATTAGAGTAAATTCCACTTTCTCTCCTAACAACTCCAGATGGAATCCACACTTGCAAGAGTACTGGAGCTTGCCTTTTAACAAAAAAATAATAAGTATAGACTTTTTAAAACAGCTATGTTCCCATCTGCATAAAAACTCTGGATGAATGTTCAAATGCTGAGAGATTAGTAAAATTGTAAAATTCATGTTGTTTTGACCTAAATGAAATATAAGGATAATTAATATCTGTGTATGTACTCCTTTCAACTTGCAAAGACAGAGACAGGAAAAAAAAAATGCCCAGAAACAGGACTTCACACATATAGTGCTATACCTGCCTTCAAAAGCTAAGAATGATGAGGGAACCTATACACAGATGTTCATTTAGAACACACCAACAAAGCCCCTAAAGGATCCACTGAACAAAATTATCAAATATTGAAGTTTTAGCACTGAATTTCCATCTCGAGTCACTGTTTAGATGTGATTAATATTTTACTGACTTTCAGAACTCAGCATGATTTTTATTACAATTCACTCTCAAGTCACATAATATAGCTCAAGAGCCCTCTGAATGGCTCCTACCCACCCCCAAGTGAGACAATGGCTTTGCAACACATAAATATTGCATATTGTGGATATCTAGCTATTAAAATGCCTTAAGCTTTGTTTGTTTGTTTATTTTTTTAAATCAACTTGCAAGCCCAATGTAAGATTTTATGAAAGAGGTAAAATAATTTTAAACACAGACACACAATGAGTTTATTTATTTAGAAACATGTTAAATAGAGTCTGGGAATTCAAATATTCAATGTTGACATTGTACAGAACTGGCCAGGAGCCAGAATCCAGTCTCCAGAGGGACCCATTGGACAAGGAATTCAAGCTTTTCTCTCCACCCACTTGAGCTAAATAGGTAGAAGCCATTAGTTATACCCACAGCAATATCTGAACCACACTCAAATTAGCTCCCCCAGCCCAGGCATTTCAAAGGAGAATAATATGTTTAGCTTTTTAGTGTTGAACTAGAACAATATGTCACACTTTTGAAAGAGTTTTGTAAACAGTTTCTTCCCTGTGTAGAAACATCTCTGAAGTTTCTTGTATAGCATGTAGCAAAGGTAATTAACTTGAATTGCATTTTTTTTATTTACTGGGTTGGGAAGGATAATACCCATCTGAGTGCAAACAAGGGATCCGGAAGAAGAAGCTTTCCGTCCCCCTTCTCTTGTTTTCTATTGGATTTGTTTGTCTCCTTTTTATCCTCTTCCTTACACTTGTCCTCACCACTCAGCCAATTTCCTTGAGAATTCCCTGGTAAATTCAGAAGGCTGGAAGAGTGGGAAGGGGGAAATCTAATTTTAGAAAGAGGATGGTGGCTAATGCAGTGGGTGAGTAGGGAGGGAACTAATGACTTATACTGAGCTGGCCAGGAGAAAAGAAAAGCAGACCCCACAGACTATTTTAGAAAGTGCCTAGACAGCATCTTTCAGCTGAGGAAGGGTTAACCACAACTCCAGAAAAATGTGCCTGGCATCCTTAGATTGTGACCATCCCGTCCTGCTCCATCTCCCCCTCCCTCTCTCCTCTTACCCCTTCCCTGTAAAATTGAGAAGGGGTCTGCACTGCCAGAGAGAGTGAATGAGCTTGTGCCTAAGCGCTGCATAAGAGTGCTCCTGGACCCAAGATGTATAAATGTGTATGGGAGCCTGGGTGTACATGTGTTTACACTGTCAGTGCACACCCTACTCCAAGGACAACAGCACACCAGGCATGAAGTACCCCTGACATTGGAGTGGCAAGAACACTTCTGGCCAAAAGCTCTGTGCCCTGAGCTAAGAAGCCTGTGGAGCCAGGTGTAGAGTTGTTTTTCTTTGGGCGGGGGGTCCAGAGTGAGCACTGACTGCCCCCTCCTCAGATCTCCTCCATTTCACCCCCTGCCTCATGGGCCCTATTCTGTGCCCTAGCTTTTGAGAGGGGGTTTGGGAGGTGCAGTGAGCTCTGGGGAACTCAAGGTGAAGAGGGGTGGCCACAGACAAGTCTTTCCACCTCATGGCTGGCTTCCAACCGAGGCACAGTGGAAAGATGGCTGGAGAGGGGGTCAAGGTCTGCATGCTGGGGGAACTAGGCAGGGCTCTCTTTCCCTCCTGGTCCGAAGAGGACAGAGCCATGCATACCCAGCTGTGGCCTCTTCCAGATCTCAACTGCAGCGTTGGATCACCTGGCCTCAGCTTCCGAAAATAAACTAAAATAAACTCCCAAACACTCAAATATTTAAAAGAGAAACTGCTTACAGACTCATTACCTTTCACTCAAAAAAAAAAAAAGAAAGAAAGAAAAGAATGGGAAAGAAACCAAAAATTTCGTAGAATGGCTGTGCTCATTTCTCTTCAGTAAGCGTCTGTTGAATATCTGTCGGCAGAGGAGGCCAGGGCCAGAGGAGCAGGGAGAAGCCTGGGCTGAGAAAGCCTAAAGCTGGGCTACCTGGCAAACAACACGTTCACTCACATCCACATACATGTTCACGTGCACACCATCGCCAAGACCTGAGATTCCTCAGTCCCTACAAATAAAAAACCTGGGAGGAGAAGTGTTGCTTTCCAGCCTTCCTGGCTCTGCAGCTAATGAACCATCCCCTCCCACAGTGTTGGGAAGAGGAGAGAAAGAAAGGCGTAATTAACCTTCCCCTAAACACAGATTTGGAGGGGGAAGTGGGAGTACGAAACACATCGAAATGCTCCAGGAAGACTGTACTCAACGTGCCAAATGCAATAAAGAAGCCCTAAGCCGTGGTAATGGTCAAGTAATGGCAAATAAACTACCTTCCTAGAAGGGGCCTCAGCCTCCATCAGGAGAATGATTTTCCTCCTCAAAAGCAGTCTGAAATAAACAAATAAAAGTACATTTTAAAAGCTCCGTTTTAATCTGAGTTTCTTAAAGATGAAGGAAAGCCCAAGTAAAGGGACACGTACAGCGACTGCCTGAACCTGTATTTCCTTTTTATCTTAGTTAATGAGCTGCTAAAGTGAATAGTTTTAAGGACAGGAGGGAAAGGCAGCATTTACCTTTCGTACTTTTGAGCCTGTTTTCACAGAAATCAAGTGTAAAATTAACAGCCCCCCATCACACACACCTTGCATACTGTGCATCTTTACAAGACTTCTGGGGGCCGGTAGCTAAGGAGGTTACTCGAAACAAGTGCTTCATTGCTGTGATTGAAATCCTGCAGCTGTCACTTTGGGGAAGTGGGGTGGGGGTAATTTTAGTGTTCAGGCTCTGGATAATGCTGGGCAGACCCAACCTCACTTCCTTCGCACCCATCAGAGGAGATGCAACTGGCATTTATGGCACAGCCCAGGTGCTGTTCTAGCTGGCCAAGAGAAAGGCTGGGAAGTCTCAGGGTCGCCCGCCATTTCCAGAATCACTTGGCTTATAGTTTTCTTTTCTTGAATATGGAAATTAAAAAGTGGGGTCCTTTAGAAGGTGCATATGTCCATCTTGATTTTTCCCTTCGTCATTTATTAATTAAAATTTTAAATTTCCTCACGTGCTTACAATGAATTTATCAGTTTAAACCAGTGTGTAAAAAATATGTGCCCCTCCAAGTTACAAGCTGGGCTGTGCATTCAATCTCGGTGTAACTTCAAGGGGTGTTTTCAAGGTATTGATTCTCTGGTCTCATTCATAGGCTTCTGTGCCACAGCCAAGAGCAAGCCAGGATTTATAGCACCAAAGAAATTTACAAAAGACAAAAAAGAGTAAGAAGCAATCGAGAAAACAACCATTTGATGTGATTTTTTCCACTGTAATATTTACTCTTACCCGATAAAGGCAGATTTATTTTTTTAAATATGTTGATCACCTTGCCTCCTCCTAAGTCAGAAAAAGAAACCAGTGCAGCCCACCGGCAGCTAAGTTTTCGTGGAACGACTGCACCGCAGGGGTCACCAACCTTCTCAGCCACACGCTACTCCGCAAAGGAAATAGCGCTTTAAAATACAAAAATCCATAGTTTAAATATGATTTCCTTTATTACCCAGATTGTAACTGAAAAATCTGCACAAAGCAGCTCTTTTGTCTGAGGAAGGCAGATGTGGCACCCACAGCTGGAGCCCTGTAAGTGGGAACCTGAGGCTCAGCCCGGCAAAGTTTGTAGAGTTGGGATCTAGCAGAAAGCCGCAACGGCATCCTTACCGACGCTGGAGACAAAATAAATGTCTCCCCACCGGCTGAACGACAAGTATCCTCAGATCAGACACCAGGCTCTAGATATTGAGTGAGCCGTGCGTGCGAGGATATTTTACTGCAGCAGTGTTCAGTTGCTTGGCAATAAGATGAAAAAGTTGCCTTAAGAAAATTCTAAGTGTTTTGTGTTCTGCTTTCATTTCGGCGGATGACTGGCAAAGAGGTGCGGCAAGAAGCCTTCGGCTTTCATTTCACAACTTAAACTCGGCTGAAGCAGGCTCTCCGCCCCCTCCCAGCAACACGCGCGCGCTCACACACACGCGCACACACACGCGCGCGCGCGCACAGACACACACACTCCTAACATTTAGTCGGAAATTGAAGCCCTCCAGCTTCCAGATATATGTACATTTATTCCCCCTTAGATGAAAGTAGACGTCAGGCTCGTTTAAAAGCAAACAGGAAAAACAATTCCACTGGCGCGCTTTGACACTGCTGCAGAGAAGTGAAACGAACAATACCCAAAAAAGAAACAGATGGATTGATTACCCCCCCCAAAAAAAGCCCTATATTTAGGTTGATCCCTGACGCCAAAGAGAGAGAAAAATAAATATTAGGGAGTGTACGAGTGCTTGGGTGAGGACTGGACGAAGCACTGGAAAGTCTATAGGAGGACAGCATCCCGCCGGGCTACAACGCAGTCCCACCGCCCGCAAAGCAGAGCGCGCGGAGGTGCCGCTGCTTCCGCCAGGCTGACGCCGGGAAGCCGAGTGCTTGGTTTCTGATGTGCAAGCGACAGAGGGGGAGACTGGAGACTTCACTAGGCAAAAACATCCCACCCACTCCCTCTCATTTCTCCGGTCCACAAATAAAACAATTAATTAGAGAGCTTTGTTTCCAGTCAGTGTAAGTGTGAGAACGAAGGCCTCCGGTCCTTCCGAATAATCAGCTACCGGCCGCCCCACGGCTCCACGCCGCCGAGTCCCCTAAGGCTCAAGGCAGAAGCCTTTGTGTCAACCCAGCCCCATCGCCTGCAGTCCCGGCGGAGGATCACCTCGGGTCGGACCGGGTCCACACGGCCCGCAATGCTGGGCGATTCACCTAACACTTTTGCTAAAGAGTAGGGGGTGGGGTCCCGCGCACGCCCCAAACCCGAGCGCCGTCTCCCGCGCGGCCAGGATTGCTCCGCGCCTGCAGGCAGG
>NW_022900924.1:31021706-31027552 GCF_012274545.1 Fukomys damarensis
AGGCTGGAACCGGCAGGTTGCTGGGGCTGCGCTGCGCCTGCCCTCCACCCCGGCCCCGCGCAAGAGGCAGCCCGCCCTCCGTCCATGAGTCCTGGAGACAGATATGCAAGATGGCAGAGGAGTGGGAAAGCTAATAGAAAAAGGGATATTGCACCTACTTGTGGCCAGTTTCCTTGCCCTGCCTTTGGATCTCATGCTGTGCCCAGTCCTGCAGCCGCTGGTGTGTGGTTGGGTTTTTTTTTTCTTGGATCTTTTCCTTCTTTTGCTCTCTCTCGCTCTCTCGCTCTCTCGCTCTCTCTCTCTCCCTCTCCCTCTCTTTCTGTCTCTCTCCCTCTCTCTCACCCACACACACACACACACACATACACACACACTTACTTCCACACACTCACTCACTCTGTCTTTCCCTCTTTCACTCTCCCTCCCTCTCCCTTTCTTTCAATCCGCACTCGCTATCTCTCTAGCATTGTCAGTTTGGACACCTTCGCACATGCGCGCTAGACGCCCCTCCAACATCTCAGCGCCGCCAAAAAAAGTTTGGAGCGATTTATCACTTTGATTTGGAGATCTTGTCAGATGGCAATCGCCGAGGAGGCGGAGAAAGAGAGCCACTGGGAGGGCGGCGGGGGCGGGGAGCCTGCGCGGGGAGGTAGAGGGGAGCAGACACCTCGCTGGGGGTGGGGGGAGAAAAGGAATGAAAAGCTTGGGCAGAGGATTGATTCCGTGTTGGAATCAGCAATAAGCCTGTGTTATAACTACGATTGGTGTTTTTCCCGTCATAAATTGTAGAAAATTTTCCGTACTATCCGTGGAGAAAGAGAGAAGTTGGGGAGGAGAAGGAGATTCAAAATAAATATTTCCTCTACTAAGGAACTAGGAGACGGGCTGGACCCTCGGCGAATCATCCACAAGAAAGTGAGAAGCATCTTGAACTTGAGAAATCTGCTTCGGCTGCCACTGCTGCTAAAGCTACTTTGGCTTCCACTTTCAGAGGTGGAAGCAAAATTTAAAAAAAAAAACAAAAAACTGTTTCTTAGTTTTAGGTGTAATAGCAGTGTTTGACGCTTTCCTTCGAATATTTCAGTAGTCTCTTGCCATCAAATGGTAACAATCATCTGTGATTCCCAGGTCCGGGCCAGTGTGGGCATTTGACATCCAAAACCTCCTTGCCTTCCCTAAGATTGGCTGTCACCTTCCGGCCTCTCCATCGCTGCCCCGGTTGCCTCTCACTGAATCTCAGCCTGCCATTTTCACTCACTCACTTAAACCTCCAACCTGTGGGGTCACAAGAAGGAGGAAAAGAAGAAAACTGCACACATACACACACGTGCTTATAGTATGCACTGCTGAAATTTGCTTTAATTACAGGATTTACCAAGGAAGTGGACACGCAGAAATGGGAAAACTCCTAAAGGAGTTAGATGTGTTCAAGGTATGAATCAATCCCAAATCCATATAGATTTTCTCGTGGTACAACCTCCTTGCATTAAACAGTTTTGTTCAATACCTTCCATGTGCTATTTATGTTCCCATTAATATCTGTTGCAAATCCTGCCAGACACTATAAAAGAAAATTACAATCTTTTCAGTCTCTGTGCTACAACAATACATCTTTGATACTCAAGTTAAAGGAAAGGAAAAGCAGGTCTTAAGCGATGGGTTACCAAAGATGGGAAAAGAAGCTGGGTCGCCAAGATTGCCTATTTGCACCTGTTGGCATTAATTGTCAAAACGAGGAGTGCAAGAGAGCTAATAGCAAGATTCAACCCCAAAGGACTTCAATGCCCAAGAGGATCAAAATTTAAAGGATTCACGCTAACTAAAAATGCCTGTCACTTTGTTTTTTCTCCAGAGCTGTGTAATTCTGGTAGCATTTGGCTATAAGATACAGGTCCCTGGAGGAACAAGCTACAGGTCCCAAGAGAGACAGATGTGTAACCTTGAAACGTGAGGAAGGGAAGGGGAAGTAGGAGGGGGAATTACACAAAGTAGGAGTGAAACAACTTCTGAACGAGAAGGCTCTGGTGCCCACATGGACTAAAACTCTGTCATACCCCCGGACTAAAGGGGCACGTCTAAAGGATGTTGTCTCCAGAACTGCCAGTCTTGTTGCCTACCGCAAATAGGTGAGCACACTTACACATCTGGTGTGTGCTGAAGCAGTAACCACTGCAACATTCTTTCTGGGTCCTCAGAGGTCTACAACTCCAAAACTTTCCCCAAACACAAATTTGTCAGTTCCCCTGAGTTTAGATGGAGTGCCTTCCTTCTGACCAGTAATCTCGGAGAAAAAGGAGACATGCGGCTTGAGAGCCTCTGGAAAGGATACAAAATCTCTAGGAAAAGTTCTTACAGCTGGTCTGGTCGATGTGAGGAACTCTGGGGAGCACTGCTCAGGCCGGAGGACACAGGCGGCACTGAAGCATCCTAGCTGCCGGGACCTAAAGGGTCCCGGCCTCTAAAAGAAAGACGTGAGAGGTCCACCCCCGGACCTGGCACCCAGGTTGCCCTGGGCAACAGGAAGTTCTGCCCGGGACTTTCCATCTCACCTTCCCGCTCTCAGGAGCTTTTAAAAAGAAGAAGGTGCTGCCCTCCTCTCCTCTGCACCTCCAGTTAATACCTTGCACCCCGTCCCCATGGAGTGGGGGGGGTCCCCTCTATATTTGGATTCCCTTGGAGAGAAGGAGGATTCTGGGGTAGTTTTCTAGGAAAGGAAGGGATCGTGGAACCAAACCCTGAGATTAAATATAAGATCCACATGTGAAGCCGGGCTTCTCCTTTCTGCTGAGAAATTACACACCACGTGGTGGGCTGGGGGGGGGGGCTGTGAAGGGAGGTAGTTGTGAGGTAGAAGACAGAGTAAATCAAATCAGAGTCTCCGAACCCCTAAATGTAAAAGTCCTCGCATTTCCCCAGAAAGGTGAGGAAGGTGAGGGGTTGAGACAGAACACCCTCCCTCTTGGTTTTTAAAACCCCCGGGTTTCAATCAATTCGGTATAGGAAGGAGTTTTTCTCCCTGGTCTTTCTAGGGTTTTGGAACACAAGAGAATCCGACCTCATCTAAATAAAATAATAAACACAAAGTCTTCTGTATCCCCAGGCCAAGGCATTGTGAAAAGACAAGGCATCTTTAAAAAAAAATAAATATAAGTATTCACAATACCACCGCTTTTTAATTTCCTAACCTGAAAGCTGGGTTTCTTTTTCCTTTTTTCTTTCTTTTGTTTGTTTCTTTCTTTTTCTTTCTCAATAACTTGCGTTCTGCCCTAAGCGTGCGTTAATAAAAGAGCTAAGTTGCTAGTTCAGGAGGGCTTAACCTAATAGAGAAAACGCCCAGAACAGCCGCAGCGCAGCGGCGCGGCCCCAGAGCGCCGGCGGGGCGGGTTCCTATTCCCAAGTGCCTGGACCCCGTCAGTTCCACCTGTCCCAGGTCCCAGCCGTGAGATTCCAGCAGGTGACTTTGTGTTGGGGCCCCTAGAGTTCCCCACACCTTCTGACAGAACATCTAAGCTATCGCTGGCCCAAAAGAAAAGAGGCCTCCAACAAGTTTTCCGAGCTGCCTCCGCAGCCTGCTCCCTACCTCCCTCCAGTCCTTTCCCCTCCTGAAAATCGTTTCCTTGGGAATGGGGGGGGGAGTAGGGTGGGTCCTAATGTCTTCCCGCGTTTCCTCCCGAGGAAGCGAGCATCCCAGGAGCAGTGCCTTTTTGGAAAGTCGATGAGCTTACTGGCAGTTTGGGTTTGCTTGGTTTAGGGTTGTGTTTTGTTTGTTTGTTGTTTTAAGCAGAAGTTGGGAGGGCTAGAGGGAAGTTGGGAGAGAGATGTGTCTTTGAAGAGGAAGACAGACAAGAACATATTCCTCCTCCAACTACATTTAATTACAGCTAGAAACGGCAAAGAATTTTTTCAATACATTTTCATTACATGCAACAGGAAATTTTCCTTTCTTCGCATAATAATTGAGCTAGCCCCATAGTATCTTTGGAAGAAAGTTGGAATTCTTCATGAAGATATGTCTTGGCCTATTGTCTTTGTGCAGTGAACTTTACATCGTGCTATTCAATCGCAACCTATATTCTCCTGGCTACCAGCAAGATTAATTTAATCATTGTAATGCAATTATTAATACTGTTTACCCAACGCTGGGTTTCAGGTTGGCTGTTAAGAAATTAAAATCTCGCTGGGTGACCAGAGCTAGGCAGGGGTTTCTTCATGTTGAAATGAAACAGTCCTCTTTATTTAGTCTCAGAGCTCCAGCTTTCGGCCACGGGCTCAATTAGCCAAAATGGAAACAATTTTCATTCATTGCAATAACTCACTGTTCTGGAGATCGCTTTCAAAATATACACTTTATTATTATACGCTGACCTCGGTGGCGTGGAGTGGCAATAAAAGAAAGAGGCAGGGAGATCTATCTAGCCCCCTTGGGCTATAATTATTAGAAATTAATTGGGTTCAGGACCCTGGGTAGCCTAGCTAAATTAATAGCTTGTCTAGTGGTCTAAATCCGAATTTTCAGTTCACAGGAGAGAAAGGGAGAGAGTCACGGACATGAAATGCAGACCCAAGGGACGCCCGAGTTTACTTGCAAAGACACTGATCTATTAAATAGTGTCCAGAATACGATGATTTTATTCGATTTTTCTTGTCTGCATTGTTTTCGGGAGGGGTTGCATTTAGGGGTTAAAATAAAAAATAAAGATCCCGTGTACTCGGAGCTGTCGTGCCGGAGTAAAAGTGAAAAGGGAGCCTTAGGCAAAAGGAAATTACTGCGAGCCCGCGTGACCTTTCAGGGAGGTAATCAATCAAGTGATCAACAGGGATATTTATCATCGCTCTATAGGACTACTTCGCCCCGCTCGGGCGGGGTGGGTGGGGGTGGGGCGCGGGAGGAGGGTGGAGACGCGCGCACTTGCACACACACACACAAACACACACACGCGCACACACACTCACAAAAGTTTGAACAAACCCGATAAGCCTCGACACAGAACACGTAGGCTTCAATGAATGTTAAGACTATTGGTTTTGTTTGACATCCTGGGAGAAACGCACACACTCCTACACGTATGCGGGGGCAAATGCGCACACCCCGGCATCTGCGGCTGAGTGAAGGTGTTGACTTCAAACCGTTCGGCGCGCGGTGCCTAGAAAGGGAAGCTCGCGGGGCCAAGCGCGCTTTCCACGTCTGCGGGGAGAGAGCGCCGGAGCCGGCTTCACTGCGGCCCGGTTTTGACATCCTGGGAGAAACGCACACACTCCTACACGTATGCGGGGGCAAATGCGCACACCCCGGCATCTGCGGCTGAGTGAAGGTGTTGACTTCAAACCGTTCGGCGCGCGGTGCCTAGAAAGGGAAGCTCGCGGGGCCAAGCGCGCTTTCCACGTCTGCGGGGAGAGAGCGCCGGAGCCGGCTTCACTGCGGCCCGGTGTAGAACGTTTTCTGCCCTGTTACCTTCTCTACCTCGTAAAGCTCGTCGTTTTGTAAATTGCGTTTTTGTTCCCGGCTTTCTTAGCAAATCATTGGGGTTAACAATCCTGCCCCCTCCCCCTGCTCCTTCGGCAGCCCCCCACTGGCCCAGCATCAGGAGTGTGTGCTGTGTAAGGGACGGGGTGGTCGCTGGTTAATGAGGAGGAGGACGACGATATAAATAGTCGGTTTAGAATCTAAACTCCCACCCAGCTCAGGGATTGTAATCAGCCGTTCTTTGGAGACAAGCTCGGCTGATGACTGGCCCAAGGGGCTGGAGAACCATTTCCCGACGGGTTTATGAAATGCAAGATGGGGTGATGCGCGCCGCCTCCCAGGTAGCGAGCGCGGCTCCCGCGGTGTGGGAATGTGGGGCCGC
>NW_022900924.1:31027855-31057022 GCF_012274545.1 Fukomys damarensis
CACAGCCTGGTCTGCGGCGCCCCCGCCTGGCTTCCCGGAGCTGCAGCTCCCGGCTCGCGCCGCGAAGGATCCAGCTGTGCACAGTAGCTGCCCGGGCTTGGGGGTGGGAAACAGCTGGAGCGCCCCGGGGAAGCACGGGCTGGGTGGAAAGGAACCCAGCAAGGGGGATTATGAGGAGAACAACTCCCGGAGCTGCTACCGGTTTAGGTTCAGGAGGATCAGCTTCACGGGCCCAGATCTCTACCCTCTGGGAAATGGAGCTGCAACAAGAAACCAAACTGCTGCTGTACAGTGCCGGGGTCCTGTTCAGACCCCTTCTACTGAACAAAGAATCGCTCACAAGAATGCTTCTAAAGTTCAATATGCATGCAAATCACCTGGGGCTCTTGTTAAAATGCAGATTCTGGTGCAGTAAGTCTGCAGCGCCCAGTCCTCTGAATTCCTTAACATGCTGCCAAGTTCATGGGATGCTCCTGAAAGTGTGGTCTGCAGACCAGCACTATCAAGTTCATTAGAAAATCAAAATCGGCATTTTAACGCGTGATGCGCTTGAACAGTGAAGTTTCCAACGCACAGCCCTAGAATGAGCCTAGGTTTTCTGTCCTGTCTTCTTGGATCAGGACACCTCTATGGCTGAATCTCCTTCCAAATCCTGCTTTCTGCCTTGTTAGAGAGGCTAGGAGGTTATGAACCTACCGTTTGAAAGCTACTTCCATCTGATCCACTGTAGAATCCCTGGGTCCCAATGTCCCTTGACCTCTGGATTTAGAGGTCAAACGCCACTGGTTAGACTTTTTGGATCCTGGTCTGATTAACAGCCCTTCTCCCACTTCACTGCCAAGTTTATGGTATTTATTTCTCCTTCCTTACATTAGAGTTTTTTGGTTATACATCTTCCTTTCCCTATTAGCTGCGGGTATCTTGAAAGAGACAATGCCTAAAATCTCCAAACTTTGACTTTTCATCTGCAACATGGAAATAGTCATTCCCACCTGGATGGAATTAATATATAAAAATGCTTTAGAAGCCATAGCTGCTATTGTTTTTTTTAATGAAGTATTCAGAGTTCAAGGCCATTATGCAGTATAAATAAACTCTGAGGTGGCAAGATAGAATTGTAAGACCTTAAGGGTCAACCTGTTCAAGTTTCAAATCCCAACACTACATTTTACCAGCTGTGTAGCCCAAGGCAAATTACTACACCATTCTGAGTGTCTCTTTTTCTTGTGTACTATGGAAATAAATACGTATATCTTGCAAGATTGTTGTGAAAATTAAACAATGCATATAAAATGCCTACTACTGCAGTGCCAGCTGTGCACAGTAGCAATTTAGTAAATGGGACTATTTAGAGCTCCATGCTCTAATATTCAGTGATTTGGCATAATGTAAGGCTTCTGGGTATGGATATGTGTGCTGGATCTTGGATACTCTGTTTCATTCCCATCTGCAATGAGATATTTTTTCATTGGTCAGCAGACTCTTCTCAGATAGCTGAAGCACGAGGACCTTGAGATATATAAAACTGTCTCTTGCAACTTAATCTTAACACTGCAGTGTGAATGGGTACATGTTGTGAGTGTGTGTGTGTGCCTGTATGTGTTTTTAGCTACATATTTTTAAGGGATTCTCATGTATGTGTATACTGACAAATCAGTTTCCTAGCACCTAGTTGCTTTCAATATAAGTCAACATTACCCTCAGCTCATCTCATACAAGGAGAATTCTGTCCATCTCCCAGACAGCTTGAAACAACAGAACCTGGGCCACATGGCGAGGGCCACTGAGACTCGCTGACAGATACATTGCTCCTCCCCTGTCCTTACCATTGAAAATCTTTCTTCACAATGTATGCAAAGTCAGTATTTGAAGATGTCTAATGTTTCTAGGCTACCATGTTCCGCCTCTGTGAAATGGAAGCCACAAAGGCAATTCAAAGAGGAAGTGATTTTTAACAGCATACGTGTGCTTTCTTTTTTCTTCTTCTTTTTAAAATGTTTTTATATGTTTTTGTTTGTCTGGGTTTTTTTTATTTTCATTTTCCATGAATCTTGTTGTTGCCCTTGTTTTTACACACCAAACTTTGATTAAGTGTAGATCCCTACCAGTAAATAAAAGATTTGTGAAATTTACACATACAGCACTTTAAAAGTCTCTACTCATACAAACAATTATGATTAACATGAGGCTATCTACACAAAATCAAAGCAAATTAATCCCCCTAATGTATTTTTGTGGGGGGTTGCTGGGGATGGAACTCAGGATCATGCGCTTGCAAGGGAAGTGGTGGCACCACTGAGCTAAATCCCAGCCCTCCCCTGGTGTACTTTAAAATGTATAAATTTAGTAAAATTTCCAAATCTTTTTAAAACACATACTATACAGTCCATGCTGAGAGAGCTTATAAGTGAGACTGCCTTGTAACAAGATCCTCAGTACTCAATAACCTAATTCCCTTGACTTGAGTCCAAGGCAGACCTGGCAACCTTCAAACTTGTCTATAGAGTGAAGTCCTACAGCCATGACAGAGTGCAATACAGGTGTGCCCTGGTTTATGAAAAGCCACATCACAATGTGATTATTCACTTCATACTATATTATTAAATAATGAGTTCCCTTGAGATGTGTAAATGATTATTTGACTTACAAAAACTTGATTTATACTCACTTTTCCCAGAAACATAACTACTGAGGTAACACTATTTTTTTAAATGATGATGCATGTCCCATAGCAAATATTTTATAATCTTTCTGAAGATTAAGAAGAGGAAGCATACAACAGTTCTAGGATTGGAAAAGAAACAATTTCTGTATAGAGAATCAGTTGCACACGGAAGAACCTATAGGAACTGATCTTGAATTATCTGCTTTGAGGGCCCAGGTAGATATTCCAGAAGCCTGACATGTGATAGGATTTGGACCCCGATATTTTTTTAAATACAGTGCTCTTATACTCTATTTAATAGTCAACTTTCCAAATCAACTTCATATACACTCCTGAACCATACTTTTTCAAACTGGAAAAGAAATCCTGTTGAACAGAAGAACTGAAGATTAATTTTAAAATTGGTCTGGGGTTAAATCTATGTAGAAGTAATAGTCTACGGGGAAAATATCACCTTCCAATTCATATGTATTAGCATTTAACTGAAACTGTGATATTGGACATCTGGCAGGATGAGGGCCTTAGGAGACAGTACATTTCTGGCTGCAGTGGGAGCTCCAATGCAGAGAAGCCAAACAATAAACAATATTTGGATGGATTTCTTTCTCTTGTGATAAGGTTCTGCTGAGATGTGCATAACATTTATGTCCAAAATCTTTATAGAATTAATAACTTTGCAGGTTTCTTCATCAAAGTAAGTCAACAGTTTGGTGCCTCTTAAGCTCCCCCAAGTGGCACTGTGCAGGCCAGGAGTATAGGCTACTCAGCTCCAGGAGCCTCCTCCTGTGATTCACCCTACACAGCACTGCTGTTCAATCTTTCTAAGGCAAAGTTCTGATGCGATTACTTTCTTACTTAGAATATTCAAGATGCCCCAATTATTTTCAAGATAAGGCTTCAAAATGTTGCTTTTCATTCAAAGGTATTCTATGTAGGGTAAATAGCAAGAGAGGTAAGAAAGGATGAGGTTTCCACCAAAAGCACTGGGAATATTGGTCTGCCTGGGCTACAGGATTCAAGAAGGGAGTTTGTGAGAAATAGATTTGGAAAAATGAGTTGAACACACACCATGGGAGGACTCTGAATGATAGGTAAAGATGTGGGGCTTTGTCTTGAAGATAATTGAAGGATCTTCAAGATTCTGTATTAGCAGATGGCATTAGCAGAATTGAGAGATTAAGCAGAGAGTGGTGCACAATGCAGGTTGTACTTTCTCTTCCTGTGTTCGGTGTGCCCATCTTCTGAGATCCAAGACAAACACCACCTCTCCCACACCGTTGATATAATTCTTTCAAATGAAAGTAGTCACCAATCTCGTCCCTATAGCATTATTGCTTGCATATTACTTTTGTCTGCACTTCTAATATCTCTTTTCATAAACTGCAAATCGCTTGAGAGGACATTTGTATCCAACTAATCTTGTCCGTCAGTGCTCACATACATCTTATCTGGAATTCATGCTTTCCAAGTGGAAGGCTTTTCGTTTATAAGAAAATTTTAGAAAACATTGTTACCTTTTTTAATATTGCCAGTCTTTCAGCCTCTCAATTCTTTCTTTTTTGTTCTCTGATTTGAACTCGGGTCCTTGTGCTTGCAAGGCGGGTCACCAAACTGCTGAGCTAAATCCCCGGCCCTCTCTGATTTGATATATGCTGAGTCTTCTTGCTTTGTCTTCCACATTTTTTAGCCTTTCTATTATAAATTTTGTCTCTCTGTGCCTAATACTGCAATGCTTTCAGATCTATATTCAAGTTCTTTAATCTCTTTAGCTATAGCCAACAAACTATTTAACCTGCCAATGAAATTTTCTTGTTTCAAGAAAGTTTTGTTTTTACAATTTATATTTTGTTCTTTTTAAAAGCATGTGGTTATCTTTTCACAATGTTTTGTGATCTTTTTAATTTTGGTCTTGATGTTGTTTTTAAACATTTAAACTATTTTTTAGTCTGAGAACTCTATTATTTAAAGTTCCTAGGGCTCTAATCCTTCTATTGTATCTGCTTTACTAACTTTTGCTCAGGCAAATTGTTTTCCCATATTTTAGAATTTAATTTTTTTTTAAGCAGGGATAGAACTCAGGACCTTGCTTTGCGTAAATTTTGAGCTTACCTTCAGCAAGAGTTTTTCTGGGAAATCATGTCTAAAATTACTGGAATCCATCTTTGCAGAGCAGTTTTACATTTCCTTTCATCAGATACTCCAGTGTTATCCGTTTTTTTCCATTAATTTGTCAGCCCGAGGCTTCCCAAAACCATGGAAGATGTGTAATTAGAACCACAGACATGTGTGATATCAGGCCTGTTAGGGAGAATTGTCAGGGGACACTTTTCTTTTTGACCCAGAGGCCAGATAAAATAAAAGGCCCCTTGGTATCTCTTTTTTCCCATAAGTTGATGATTTTCTAGATCAACTTTTCACAGATAGGGTAGCTGGTCTTTGAGACCCAGCTGTATGCAAGCATTTTTAACTCATGGTGGGCCAGCACTGTGTGTCCTGATTCCTGAGTGTTTTGAAATCTAAGCCCTAAGTTATCAGTGCTCCTTTCTCACAACCACAAGCCACCAGGATTTTGACCCCAGACAGACACTTTCTTTAGTTTCATTCAAGAAGAGTTATTAGTTATTGAGCAGGATGATTCAGTTATTTATGAAGAAAAGAATTGTCAATCATTTAATCTATAAAATTACTGGGAAGCCTAGATGGGAATGTAGTTTGGTGATTTGTTGTTAGTGAGTTTCACTTTCAATTTTTTTTCTTGAATCCTTTTATTTAAAAGAATTCTTTCATTTCCAAAACAAAAGAAGAAACAAATGTCACTTGTAAGTAGAATCTTAAAAATAGCCTTATCATGTGTTTTTGATCAGCTTAAAATCTCTCCCCACCTCCTCTCTCTGGCCATCAAAATCATAGTCAGCCTTCAAATGTCAACTCAGATTCGGTCTTCTCCCTAATATTTTCCATGATGATAATAATAACTACAAAACAACAATGACCGCTGAGTGCTAAGCACTTCGCTGGTGTTTATTTTATATAGATTTCTTTATTTTTCTAAATAACTGACATTTTAAACCTCATTTCATAGGTGAAGAAACTGATGTTCCTAAGAGTTAAGTGACCTTTCAAAGTGACCCAAGGAGCAGTCTCTCATAGGTTCACCAACAGCTCCAGTGGAGCCCTGCCTTTCAGCTGTCCCAGCACAGGAAGGAGTCAGGCGAGTGAAGTCCCCAGATGAGTCCAGCCTGTGGCTGTTGGAGTCACCTCTAAATAGCTGAGTCTTCCTAGCTGAGGTCTCAGATAATAGAAATAAGCAACACACTCCCTGAGTGTACTAAAAATGATTATTGCTGTATATCACTATGCTGGGGTAGTTTGTTGTACAGCAGTAAATAACTGAATTATGCTTTTACGAGGTTTAGCAGGTAGAAACAGTGACAGTCTGGTTAGATCCAAACCTTCTGCAGGATAGGCTGGTAGCAAAAGGGAGCTCCTTTCCCCTAGTGACGAGTGTCTTGTGGTAGATGGCTGCTCCCATGTTCAGAATCAAATGTATGCGTGTGGACTTCAGCTTCTGGACACATTTTGAGTATCTGGCTCACATCTGTATGTTGAATCTGTCATACTGAACGTCTATCCTTGCCCAAACCTGACCGTAGACTGGTTGGGAGAAAACAGTAGCTGCTAATTCATTGTTGCCCTTCCCTTTTGAACTGGACTTCATCTTTTGAATCCCTCACATTTACTCTGTCATGCCTACCTAACCTACAGCAGCCAAGCCACTCACCCATCATGTTTTGCTACTGCCCATTCTACCTCTAGTTCAGGATTGCTGAGAGAGGTTAGCAGCCAACCTTTGCCTTCTTGGACTTGGTGACTTGGACTCTGCCTCCTCACCTTCTTGGAAGAGGGCAGCTCTTCCTTCACTCCCCGCCATCCTACTCAGTATGGCCCCTTTGCCTTATCAAGAGTTGTTAGCAAACAGCATTGCTTAAGCCTACCCTCTTCACTGTAAGTTACACTCGCCAAATTGTCTAACAGATTCACCTGCAGAGCCATGGAGGCAGAATGGGCAACATGAGCCAGTGGTCACTAGGGGACAGTTAAATCTCTCTGAATCCCAGAGGCCAAGGCTTTAGGAATTTCTGGGTCACTGTGCTGGAGTTTCTGGCATTTGGTCCCAAGCATCATTCATGTTAAGTAGTAGACAGAGAAAGTCGGAGTGTTTTGCTAAATCAGTCCTGAGATGTGGGAGGGCGTTTCATCTGGTTGTTATGGGAAGTACCCAAGCCTGGTTCTTTGGTCTTCCCAGAGATTTCAAACTGTATTAGTTTTTGCCATTGCCATTGCTGGATACATTCCCGGCACCCACAATTTAAAGAAGAGGTGTGTTCGGCTCACAGCTCTGGGGATTCAGCCCACAGTTAACGGCTCCAAGGAAGGAACGTCATGGCAGAAGGATGCAGTGGAACACAGCTGCTCAGCTCACGGCAGCCAGGAAGCAGAGCAGTGAAGGGGCCCTATAAATAGTACTCAAGGGTAGGCTCCACACACACCCAGGAGGACGCCGGACTAATCTGCTAGGCATTGCTCTATCCAATGAAGCTGTCATGTCAGATTAATGATCACACTAATAGCTTAATAAAAACTTTCAGCTTAGAGCAGCCAGGGTAGATTATTTTGTCTGATATTAAGAACACGATTATCATCTTGCAATATCTTGTGATTCTATGAATCGCTCAAAAATCTTACAACTGTAGGCTCTTTATTTGAGTTTTATTTGCAGGTCCTGACAAAAAATATTGCTGATGTTGAAAATCCACTATGAGCCCTTTTGCAGTAGTATAAAATTAATAAGTACTAGGCAGTAATGTCAAAAACAATGGCCAACCAATCAGATATAACATGTTCAAATAGCATTCGGTGAAAGTTTTAATGTTAACATTAATAATATTCAATCCCCAGTACCAAAAAGAAATTATTATAATGTTAAAAAATAAAACTTCTATACTGATAATGAATGATTTTAACTATTAAAATGTAAGTTTGTGATTCACTTTAAAAGTTTCATATTTATATTCCTTTTGAAATATCTATTTTGGAGAGATTTTTAAAAGGACTGATATATATTTTATAGCAATACACATATTTAGCTTATGATTATTTTGGAAATGCATGGCCAAAATTTTTTTTTAATCATTGAATTTATCGGTATACATTTTAGGTATACATTATGATGATATTCATCAATGGGAATTTGTACCTTTACATAATCCATCTTGGTTCTTATTTTTTCCCCATTCCCCTGCCCTCCCTTCAACCCCTCCACCCCTCCCTATCAACAAAGACTTTGTTTCCATTTTTTCCTTTTATGGTATTTTTTACTTTCCCTTCTTTCCTTTCCCCTACCCCTCCTATTTCCCCTGCCCCTTTGGACTTGAGTAGGATGCATAATTAAAAGGTTCAGAGTCAGTTGTGGAAGCACATACCTCCTATCCCAGCTATTCAGGACCCTGAAGCAGAAGGATTGCCAAGTTTAAGGCCAGCCTGGGCAATTTAAGGAGATTATCTGAAAATAAAGCCAGATGTGGTGGTGCATGCCTATAATTCCAGCGTTTGGGAGGCTGAGGCAGGAGCACTGCCGAGAGTTTGAGGCCAGCCTGGGCTACACAGTGAGTTTAAATCCAGCCTGCACTGCATAGTGAGACCCTGTCTCAAAAAAGATTTAATGAATGAATGAATTAATTAATGGCCGGGAATGTAGTTCAGTGCTAAAGTGCTTGCCTGGCATGTGCGAGACCTAGGATTCAATCCACAGTACCACCACCCCCCAAAAACGAAAAGCTCAGAAACCACTGCTGTGTAGCTGAGTGTGGTGGTGCATGCCTGTAATCCCAGCACTCAGGAGGCTGAGGCAGGAGAATTGCTATGAGTTTGAGACCAGCCTGGGCTACATAGTGAGCTTCACATCAGTCTTAACTACATAGTGAGACCCTGTCTCAAAAAACAAAAAACACACATGCACAAAAAAAGAAAAAATAAGAAAGAAACCACTGCTGTGAATTCTAAATATTCATTAAGTGAATTTCAGAATAAAATGCTTAAAGAATATTTCTAATCAAATTGTTTGCGAAAACTTTTAATGACAAAGAATCTTAATTCAAAAATGTCATATCTAAAACAAACAAGATGTTTTGTTAGGGTCTCTCATCTACTCCCCTCTTGAAGACTCCCAAGGGGCACTGTTTACAAACTATTGATAAGTCAGACTTGCATTTTACTGATTAGGAAGCCAACACACTGAAAAGCAATAGCTTAACAAGGGTTGTTTGGTGACTGGACTGGGTTGAACCTATATTTCCTGTATCTCCTGAATATCTTTTTGAGTAAAAGTCTTTCCAAGCCAGGCATAGTGGTGCGTACCTGTAATCCCAGCACTGCAGGAGCCTAAGGCAGGAGCATCTCAAGTTTGAGCCCAGCCTGGCTAATTTAGATACTCAGCAAGAACTTATCTCAAAATAAAAAAATAATAATAATAATAACAAATTTTAAAGGGCCTGAGATGTAATTCAGTGCAAAGGTTTTGCATTGGGTCCCGAGAACCACACACAAAAAGGTGTGTTTCCCCCCACCCTACTATGAGACATAATGTCATTTAAATGCTGAAGTTTGAAGGCGTTCTAGCGATGCTTGTTATTTTATGTTTCCATTTTGGTTCTGAGAAGTTGGAAGCTATTTGCAAATCTGAGGCTGGGGAGCATCTGAGAAGCTAAAGGGAAATGCAGGAAAACTCCTACTCACCAGTCTCATCCTTGGCTCTTCTAAACAAAGCTGTTCACATTAAAGCTTTGTAGAGTAAGCTCACCGTGCACTCTGCTTCTGCTATCTTGCCTTTTGGCTTTAGTTGAAAGGATTGGAGGCCCGGCCAAACCCTTTCACTGGATCTAATCAAAGTAACACTGTCATCCGATGGAAAAGTAGCATCACCAGAACTTCTGGCCTCTTGTTCACACGTATGGATTCTAACCAGCAAAGAAATAAACTGTGGTGACTACAAGCAAATATCTCTGAACTTCACTGAAACTGATGACAGAGGTAATAAAAATAGTCCTTTTCCTGCTGAACATTACCAGTAAGTCAACAGTTAAAATGGGATAGTTTTAAGAATAACCAGTGCATTAGCTCTTGTCAATGAGATTCCTTTTGGCAGTAATATATTCTGGGGATTAAGTTAAACCAAATGTTTGTAACAATGGAAATGCGCTCATGTTAACAGTTAGGATTATCGCCCCAGTGAATATTTACTGTAGTTGAATTCAAATTTGCCCTTTTAGACATTGTTTGATCATTTTCACCTCTTTATGATAAATTCAACTTTAGATTAAAACCAATAGAAAGCATCCTTTAACATTTTTCTTTTGCAGTTTATTTTATTTTAAATCTTTCTTTTTAAGGAGCTGCTGTCACATTGCCCATACAGTGACGACAGCAAACAGAGAGAGCCCTGCTTGAGTAAGTTCTATGAAGTTTTCAAGCCACATTTGGTGGAGTTGATGCCCAGGAGATTTGGACCCAGCCATGGCTGTATACTACAAGGTATTTTTCCTTGACCACCCTTTGTTTTCACATTTTCTTTCTTTCACTTGGTTCCTTTGTGATCATCCAGGTAAGTAAGAGGCCCAGTATTTGCTTTATAACCTGGGACCTTGTGTCTCTGGATGTTGCACTTATAGGGAGCTGGCAGAAAGGCCTAACGTATTTAACCTCCCGTGAAATGAGCCTTCTACTAGTTCCTGGTGTGACTGTGAAAATTTCTGACTGCAGAATTCAGTGAGACAGGGGCTGGGGATATGGCTCAATACTAGATCAATTGTGTGCATGCTCAAGGTCCTCAGTTCAATCCCCAGCAGCAGCAAAAAGTAAATACATAAATAAGTGAGCAGAAACTAATGCTGTGCATCTCAAACATACCTTTTTACATGAACACGATATTTTTGTAGCTTGGTATAAAGAAAATTATTTTATCTCATTGAGCATAGTGATATTTTCTCTATGTGTTTATGTGTATGTGTGTGTGTGGGTATGTGTGTGTGTGTGTGTGTGTGTGTGTTACTTCAAGTATGGGACTTGAAGCCAGGGTCTTTGCACTAAACTGTATCCCAGCCCTTTTTTTTTTTTTTAATTTTGAGACAGAGTCTCGCTAAGTTGCTAAGTTGCCCAGACTGGGCTCATACTTGTGATCTTCCTGCCTCAGCTTCCAAGAATGCTGGGATTACAGGCATGGGGGACCATACCTGGCTCATATAATGTTTTTGGTCTATGAAATGAGTAAAAATGAGTAAGACAATTTGCACTTTGTGTTGTTCCTTTCCCCCCCCCATTGAGTTTATTGGTACATTTTAGGCATACAGTACAGTTATATTCATCATTGGGATCTTGTACCTCTACATGACAGGTCTTGGTTCTCATTTTTTCCCCTTGTCCCTGCCCTCCCTTCACCCCTCCTCCCTCCCCCTTTACAAACACTTCATTTCCATTTTTTTATTTTCTCATATTTTTTTCTTTTCCCTTATTAACTTTCCCCTCCCCTTCCCACTTTCCCTACACCTTTAGCCCCTTTCTTCCTATTTCACATTGTCCATTATATCTTTAGGATCTTATGTACTATTATAGTTTTTTCACACCAGAGAAACTATTTGGTATTTACACATGTGTGACTTATTTATTTCACTTAGGAGTATATCCTCAATATGTATCCATTTTCCGATGAATGAATCTTTCTCATTCTTTATGGCTGAGTAATATTCCATTTCATAGAAAAACCACATCTTCTTTATCCAGTTTCCAACTGATGGGCAAATGGGCTGTTTCCAAGTTTTAGCTATTATAAACTGTGCCGCTACAAACATGGGTGCGCATATATCACTGTGATATGATTCTTTTAATTCTTTTGGAAAGATACCCAGCAGAGGGATGGCTGAGTCAAATGGGACCTCTAGTCCCAGCTCTTTGAGGTATCTCCATATTGATTTCCATAGTGGTTGCACCAGTCTGCCCTTCCACCAACAATGGAGAAGGGTTCCTTTCTCCCCACAACCCCGCCAACATTTGTTATTTGTTGATTTCATGATAGCACCCATTCTTTGTGGGGTGAGGTGGAATCTCAGTGTTGTTTTCATCTGCATCTCTCAAATGACCAGTGATGTGGAACATTATTTCATATATTTACTTGTTGCTTTGACTTCTTTGTCTGAGAAATGTCTGTTCATTTTGGATGTCCATTTTTGAATTACATCTTTATATTTGGGGGGCTGATTGTTTTGAGTTCTTTATATATTCTAGCTAATAGTCCTTTGTCTGAGAAGAAGCTGGTAAAATTTTTTCCCCACATTGTAGGTTGTCTCTTAGTTCTGTTGATGGTTTCTTTTGCAGTGCAGAAGCTTTTCAATAAGATGAGATCCCAGTTGTTGATTCTTTCTGCTAGTTCCCATGCTACTGAGGATTTGTTCATAAAATCTTTTCCTATACCAATGTCTTCAAGAGTTCTGCCTAACTTATCTTCCAGCAAGTTTAGTGTTTCTGTTTTAATATTTAGATCTTTGATCCACTTGGATTTTAATTTAGTGCATGGTGAAAGATAAGGATCCAGTTTTAATCTTTGGCATGCTGGGATCCAGTTTTTCCAACACCATTTATTAAAGAGGCTATCTTTCCTCCACTGGGGATGGTCATCTCCTTTGTCAAAGATGAGGTATCATAGTACATCTGGATTTGTTTTTGTGTCTTCCAATTTGTTCCACTGATTAAAAAACCTCCACAAAAAGACTTCTAGACTTAATTGACACTTTTAGCAGAGTAGCTGGATACAAGGTCAACACTCAAAAATCAATAGCCTTCTTGTACACAAATAACAGTCACTGAGAGAGAAATTAGGTAAACAATTCCTTTCACAATAGCATCCAAAAAAATGAAGTATCTAGGAATCAATCTAACAAAAGAAGCAAAAGACCGCTACACTGAAAACTACAGCACTCTGAAAAAAGAGATCAAAGAGGATATAAGAAAATGGAAAGATATCCCCTGCTCCTGGGTAGGAAGGATCAACATAGTGAAAATGGCCATACTACCAAAACTGTTATACAGATTCAGTGCAAGGCCAACTGAAATTCCAACACTATATTTCACAGAACTAGAAGAAAGAATCCAAAAATTCATTTGGAACCATAAGAGACCTAGAATAGCAAAAGCCATCCTAGGCAAAAGACACATGGCAGCAGGTATAACAATTCCCAATTTGAAACTATACTACAAAGCCACTGGGATAAAAACAGCATGGTACTGGCAAAGAAACAGATCTGTGTTCCTTTTTATCATGTAATTTTTCAGACTTGGCTAAGATCAAGTGATTCCTTTGTTCACTTTTTGTCTATATTCATACAAGGGTGACCTCGATTCCTCTACAGTGAAAAAGGGAGAAGGGCTCATAAATGGCTTCAGAGTGCTTATGGAGCAGAATTTTTTTCCCCTTGGTTTTGTTTTGCTTTGTTTGTTTGTTTTGAGACAAGGTCTCTCTATGTAGTTCAGGCCTCCGTTGAATTTACTATGTAGCCTAAGTTGGCATCAAACTGGCAGCAATTCTCCTGCCTCAGCCTCCTGAGTGCTGAGATTACAGGTGTTTTCCACCATGCCAATCCACAGCCCAGAATTCTTGAGAGGACCTTCATGAGATTGTCCTTTACTCTCCCAGACTGCTGCACCAAACTCAGAGTCCTAGGAGAAATTTTTATAACAATGGAAATATTTTCATGTTAACAGTTGGCATTCTTATCCCAGTTAATATTTACTGTAGTTACCTTCAAACTTACCCTGAAATGCTTGATCATTCCCAGGCCACTGTACAACTACCAAAAGAGAGCTTCACACCCAGTAACTTCATGCCCTCTAGTTAACCGCTGGTCTATAGATGTAAACTGATCATACATCTTCTTATTACATAGTGGCCTTCAACAAGAATTGTACCTATAATTACCTGGAAAGCTCTTTAAAACACTGATGCTGGGGCTCCTGTCAAATCAACTAAATCAAAATATTTGAAAGTGAAGCATAAACACCCCCAAGTTTTAACACCCCTCCCCCACATAATTTCTGTTTATTCAGTCAAATACCCTCTCTGCAACAAGCTTTTGACCTCATAGAAATCTTTGATCTACTGCCTTTTCAACGTTCACCACTCCCCCGTGTCCTTGTATCCAGATTCCCATGGTACCTAATAATAATCATATACAGAAGTTGTCTCTCTCCCCACTGTTTCACTGCTCTGAAAAATTCCCCAAACATAGTTAAACTCACTGCCACAACTACTCCATGCAAGGATCAGATCTCCCAAATATTCCAACAACCATGTTTGGTTGTTTTACTTTTAACTGTATGACCACTCATTTAGTTGGGTGCATGGCACAATTCAAAAATTCTATTTTACTTCCAGATTTTAGTTTTCCACACAACACCTTCTTTTCCCCAAACCTATATTCTCTTGACCCTCCCCACCACTCTTGGCTGATTACTTGGTCTCACCATTCATTGGGAAAACACAGAAATCAAAGATGATTCCTGATCTTCCTACTTTCAAATCTACAAAAACTGCCACATCTCTTCCCACACTTTTTGCCTGCCTCCACTTGTAGACAGCATCCCTGCTCCTGTCAAAGGGCAACTTCTACTTTTCCCTACATCTCTTCTCCTCCTCTTGTCTTTGGACCACTTTATTCCTTCTTTCAGTGGGAATATATTTCCAATATCTTCTCAGAAAGTTACAAATATGCTTCTATATCTTCCATCTTTTTTTCTTTTTCTTTTTTTTTTTTTTTTGAGACAGGGTCTCACTATGTAGTTGAGACTGACCTGGAACTCACTATGTGGCCCAGACTGGTCTTGAACTCATAGCAATCCTCCTGCCTAAGCCTCCCAAGAGCTGTGATTGCAGGCATGCGCCACCACACCTGGCTATATATCTACCATCTTAAAACAAACAAAAATTCCTTAATTCCATATTCATTTTAGTCATCAGGCTCTGTCTCTGCTTTTCTTTACATCAAAACTTCAAGAGAGATGCCTTTAGTCCCTTTCCCTACTTGCTTAATACTTTAGTGAAAACTGTTATCAAAGCCTACCTTATCTTACAAAAATCTATTCTTTGATGTCTAAAAGGAATCTTATTCTTACCATGTTCACACACAATATCTTTTTATCACCCCACAAAATAATCTCATCTTTCCACAGTCTTTCTGTTTCACTTAATGTTAATATCATCCAATGAGTTGAATCTTGGCTTCTTCTCTTTCTATCATATCCTATTTATAATTCATCAGCACATTTTATTGGATATTCTTTCAAATATATCCTGAACCTATTCTTCTCTCTTTATTTTCTATCACTACAGTCCAATTACCATCAGCCAACACTTGAATGGTCCCTTCTCCCCGACTCCTGCCTCATGACACCCAGATTTTGTACAGTAATCTGGGTGGTCATTTAAAAACATAAATGAGATGAGCTCATGCCCAACAAATTCTGATCAGACAGAATAAATTCAAACTCTTGCATGTATAATCTGGCCCTTGCCTATCCCTCAACATCATGTCAGGTCACTCCTCCCCTCCAGTCTCTGTATTGCTCTGGTTAGAAGATGCCTGTACGTTCCAAAAATGTTCTGCACTATAGAACAGTTTCAAAGCTGTTACTTCTGCTTGGTTTTCCTAACTTTTCTTCAGCCAGATCCTTCTTACCTCAGCTGGAAAGCCACTTCCTTCCCTGATCATTCACTGTAAAGTAGCCACCATCCAACTCATCACTTTTTATTACTTTACTTCTTTCCTTCATGGCACTTGTTCAACAAATGAAGTAATTTTAGCTGACATCTGGAGAGTAAGTAAAGCTATATTTAAAGATAACCTTCAAGGATTAGGATAATAAGAAAAAGCCTTTGTCTGAGATGATTTCTGAGGAAGTCAAAAACATTCGCTCATCTTTAAGAGCAGTGCCTGCATTGCACAAGTAGGCATTACTGGCTTTCTCAAATATATTGAAGAAGTTTGAAATTTGGTGAGTATAATCACTATTTCTGCTGTAGCTCTAACAACCAGATTCTTAACTAAATTCCAGGGGCCTAGAAATTTTTAAATCATATTCTATGTTTCCCTTTTTCAATGAGAAGCACCAACTTTGAGGTCTTCTTTTTCTTTTTGTGTTTAACCTATCGGCATGTAGGCCCTGCGGTGACTGTACTGATGGTCTACAGGATGATCTGGTCCTTACTTCAAATTGTGTAAAAGCCTGCCCTTTGTCAATATAAGAAGTGACTATTTTCTCCACTAAATTTCTTTAAATAACAGAATATATTTCAATAAGAGAATTTTGTCACTATCTAAAGAGACACTTCTGTTTTGAAAGGTTAGTTGGGAGATACCCATTTTGAGTTTTTTTTATGCCACTGATGAATGAGAAATTTATATGGGTAATCTTCCTTTACTACTAATGGGAATTACACACCACATTCCCTATGGAATGAATTTCTCCTCCCTGCTATAATAATAGCTGTTTTGTTGACTTCAGAAATTCTGGAATCAGTGTTCAGCCAACAGTAATTACTGCTTATTACAATAATCATCACCATCAGCCTGATCGGTCCCCTGGGACACATGTCAGGGCCTAAGGAAATGCATTTTTATCTAGGATGATGAAGAATTTTACCTGGGGCCCAGGGCAGCCTCTCTGGGAGCCAGATTTGATGACTAATACCGGCAGCTGTTAATATATTGAATTCTTAGGTCAGAATTTTTGTCTTAAGTGTTTTCTGAGTGGAAACATATTCAAAGGAACCCAAAATTTCAGTTTTGCTTTGGAAAGTCGTTGCTGGTCCTATGTATGAAGTAGAAACAAGAGCAAATAGGGCTAAATGGTTAGAAGTTTATCAAGGAGGGAAGGCAATACCACCAGCAATCCATATTACATATGTATGGAGATCAATCAATATTTCTTGGCTCAGAGGTTGCTTTCAAAATAGTTCCCTTCCAAGTAAAATGTCAGACAATGGCGAGATGAGTAGGTGCTGCAGTGCAAGCACAGGTGGATTCACAGAATAAAACCATAAAACCCAGGACCGAAATGAATCTGAGACTTGAGTCTCACTTTTAGCATTAGAATGAACTTTTACTGTGTGCCAAGCATTAGGTACATCTAAAATCAGGGCCAGGGATTTAGCTCAGGAGTTTGGCCACCTGCCTTGCAAGGGCAAGTTTGCGAGTATGAACCCCGGTACCGAAATAAATAAATAAATAATAAAATAAAATCAGAATCACAGTTGTTCCTTAGTACCAGAACCCCCCACACTGCCCTCATCAAGCTGTGTCTCTGCTTTTCTTTAAATCAAAACTTCAAGAGAGATGTCTGCAGTCTGCAGATGCTCAAGACTTACATAAAATGTGACAGCATTTGCATATAACACACATACACCTGCCCATACACTTGAGTTTAAATCATCTCTGGATTACTTATAATACCTAATACAATACACATGCTATGTAAATGGTTGTTAAGCACAGCTATAATGGCTTCAATGAGTAAGCTTGTTTTCTTCCCAAAAATTAGGTTCAGAGGTGAGCAGTTCTGAGCTTGCCAGGCTCTCACTCCAAATATTGTGCTCCACTCTCACTGGCTACATAACAAATCCCTGTCTTAAACAAAAAAGGAAAGGAAAAGAAAACAAAGGTAGGGATAAGAGAAGGATGGGGAGATGAGAGTCAATGATAACAGTGATAGTAGTAATAGTAACTCCTGGAAAAGCCAAGGAAAAGGACTAACAGAGAGCTGGAAATATAGGTCTGGAATAAAATAAGTGCATTAGAAATACTTTTTTTTTCTCACTACTGGTGAATGAACCTAGGGTCATTTCACTGAGCTACATCCCCAACCCTTTTTGTATTTTTAACTTTGATACAATCTCACTAAGTCACTAAGTTGCCAGGGCTCGACTCCAGCTTGCCATCCGTCTGCCTCCCAGAATGCCATGATTACAGGCCTGGCAACCATGCCCAACTGAAACTGTCTAAATCTTCTGTTCCATCTTTTGTTTACATAATCATTTAAAAATATATTAATTTTAATATGCTAAGTACGCTGATTCTGAAAATTTTGCAAACACATCTTACCTTAGCTGTCTCTGTTATACCTTCAATTTCCCAATGTATTCTTTCCTCTTTTTCTTTGGTAATTAATGTCTTTAAAACAACAAAATGAATGACCAAATTAGCCACAGTTGTGGTTTACATGTAGCAGTACCCCTAAATCCTTGTGCACTCATAGGTGGGGCTTTTCAGAGCTGGCTAGATCTAGAGTGTATGATACTGGGATTAAGAACGTGTGGTACTAAATTAGTTCACTGATTGGTTTGGCATTGTTCTAGGTGTGGATAATGGGAAGTCCCATCTTGGGTGTGGGTGGCACCAACCAACAGGCCTATGGCCTGGATGAAATATAAAAGGAGAGATGGAAGACAGGCTGCTGCTGCTTATTTGCTGCCTTCTTCCTGCCTTGTCATGAACTATTTCTCCTCTGTGAGAACTATTTCTCCTTGGAACCAGACAACTATGGACTGAAACATGTACAAACTGTGAGATAAAGTAAACTTTTCCTCCTTTAACTTTGGGTGTCAGGTATTTAGTCTCAGCAACAACAAAATAACTAAGATATCAACCACTGTGAAAAGTGATTGAAACCTGCACCCACAATTACAACTAGCAACTACATTTTGAACCTACATGAAGCCAATAAGCTGTCTTTAAGTCCATTTTAATTAATATGCAGCATTTATCTACTCCAAAGTGTATGAATAAATCTCCAAAGCCAAATGTATGTTTTAAAGTGAGTTGGCCAATACGAGTTAATTCATAAGCAGATTAAGATGCCATTTCTATTTTAAATGACTATAAGATTTACAAAATTTAAACAAGATTTCTCTTACACAGTTTTTTCTTCCTTTTGTATTATAGATTTATAACAGAGATTTGGTGATCCAGTTTCAAAAGAACAGGATAATTTTTTTAAATACCTCTTAAATCACATTAGTTGAAAAAGACTGAAAATTGAAGTGTCCTTGAGTTGGAAAATGGCTAAATTATATACAGTACACCACTGTTGATTCCATCTTTTACTTTCATTACACCTAGTGGGCCCAATCCTCCTGAACTGTAACAAAGAATAAGAACTCCTCTCCAGGCAGTAGCGGCCACAAATGCCATAATCCTAAACCAATTTATACAGATCATCAAAATAGTCAGTTTCCTAAACCACATTCATTCCCAACAGCAATGCCAATCATGATGACAAGGAGGACATAGTACTGTGAGGTTTATTATCCTTACTGACTTTGCCCTAAGTCTGTTGAGTTGAAACCTAGGGAGATCTCAGCCACGCGGGCTTTGTTTAGCTCCTTTATACATGCCACAGCCTCTTTCCTCCTCTCCCTCAACTTTTGTTTCAGCATTAATTCCACCCAGACTCCACCTCAGACATTTCTCCCAGGTAAAACTAGCTAGAACACATGCCTATTGCTTCTTAAGGTATATTTACTTCATTTGTACATGATTTTATTATAAAGTACTCATACTTTTATACAGGGTGTCAGTTACCATTGTAAACAGGAGTGACACATGTATAGTTTGGATTTACCAAAACTGTAATTCATTTTTTTCAAACTTTCACTTTAAAATATTCTGAAGTTCTCCTCTCCCTATTTTTCTGATTTGTCATAGAATCCTGGTGACTTTACATATCTCACTAACTTCACATATTATATTCCTCTTACTGTAAAGTGGACTAATTGACATGACAAATAGCCTGGAGTATGCTGTAACTTCAACAATAGAATATTCATTCATGCTCTTCAAATAGTCCTGGGAGGACTACACTGGCTCTCCTACACCCATCTGTTCAGGGATCCAAGCTTCTCTGTCATTGTGTGTCTCCGTTAGTGTAGCGCATTGTCGTTATCTGCATTCAGCCTGAGGAAAAGGAAAGAGAAAGAAAGATGAATGAGTCGCTCCTACATGCTTTATGCCATCTTTTCTGAAAGTGGCCAATCTCCACAAATCAAAGTGTGAATCAGCTTGCTGTTTGGTAAACCAAGATACCAAATATCAAATTGGTTATTGCAAATCAGATGTTCGTGTCAGTATGTTACCTGTTCCATGTCTAATTTGGAGGGGTGGTGATCTGTCTAGAATAATTTCCCAGACTATGTTTAGTTGTGGGCTTATTTAATATGTTTGAGTACAAAAATTCTCAGGATAGACATACAAAACTAACAACATAACAGAACTGAAAACTGAAATTAAAGCACTTGTGGGTGACATTTCACTTACCAATCTTCAGCCTGTACAGAATGAATAAATAGAAACGCATATTCTAATTATCCAGCTAATTTTCTTGTTTAGGATTTTAAAAATGTGTAAGTTTTGACAGTTGTTAGGTAAATAACCCTATAGAACAATTTAATCACAATAGAATTTTTCTTGCCCCACAACCTTTTCTCTTACATGAGATTTTCCTGGAAAACAAATTAAGATTCTTCTATTGTTGAATCAAGGATTCAGCTGTCTTGTCTAGGCTGACTTGTTAATAAGGCCACAGAGTCAGTCTGTATGAATCAACCAAGTTTTCATACTACCCAAAGATAAATTCCTTTTACCAGTGCAACCTCTCCAGGCAGCAGCCTCAAGAATACATTGATCAAAGGAAGAACTGAAAGAGAGGCTATTCATAACTTAGTTGCACATGTAGCCACTCAAAAGAAAGCAAGTCTCTACCCTAAAAAAGCATACAAACAAAAAACACTCCACGTTCTCTGAAGTTACTGGCAATGTAATGGTATGTTTAGGACATGGCTTCAGAAATGAATAAATAACTTCAATTAATCGGGTCTGAATTATTGCTCTTTACAATAAAAGACAACATGCAGCGTTGCCAGAGGAGGAGCAGCTGGCTGGTTTCCTGACAGGTGAGCGTTAACTTGTTGACATCACAAAAGTCAAAGCTATGGTCCTGGCTTTACAGATTCAAATGTGCTCTCCACAGTGCACAAGAGTTATCAGACTCAAGGAGATAACTTCATGATAACCATACACACAGAGGACTGGCAAAAAGCAGAATCTCATTTATTCATCAGTAAGAAACACGACCTGATACAAAAAAAGAATGCTCATTCTAGCATGACCTGCTGTCTTAGTCCATTTCTGATGCTATAACAAAATATCTCAGATGGGATAACCTGTAGACAACAAAAATGTCTTGCTCACAGCTCAGGAGACTGGGAAGTCTAAGATCACGGCACCAGTGGATTAAGAGTCTGGTGAGGTCTTCTTCATAGAAGGACCCTTGCTACAGACACCCTCATATGGTGGAAGGAGGCAAATGGGCTGCCTCAACCTTTTTTTCTAAAAGCACTAATCCCATTCATAATCACCTCCCAAAGCCTCACCTTTTGTTACTATAACCTTGGGATTATGAATCCTATATGAATTTGTGAGGCAACACAAACATTCAAACCACAGCTCTTGTACTTCTGTAAGCAGTTAATATTTAAATCAAAGTATAACCAGGAAGTTACTTGGAAAGCCCTAAGGAATTTAAACTTAAGGACTTATTTATAAGATTCAAATGTTTGATGGCACTGGATTTCAATCATCTCATTTAGTTATTTTCAAATTCTACTTTTATTGTATTACCAGTAGGACACATTTGTAGGATCAGGTGTTACACACAGGGAACACATACACAGAACCATAGATATAGATACGCTATAGATATATAAACGCCTCTGCTCCCTTCCCTCTCTGCTGTGATTAAACTATGGGATCTCATCCCCAGCCCCACATGCTCAGCAGCCCCGTAGCCTGGAAGGAGCCCAAAGAGGACCAGGCAGAGGGATTCCAGGGATGAGCCAGCACAGGTGGAGGTACAGAAAGAATCAGATAAGATGTGACATATCCTGGGAATTGCCGGTAGTTTGATAAAAATGGAAGACAGAAAGAGAAAAAGCAGTAAGAAAACAGGCTTAAGGAGTAAGCAGGAAGCGCACACCTGTAATCTCAGCACTTCCATAGGTGAGGCAGGACGATTGCCACAATTTTGAGATCACCCTGGGAAACGTAGCGAGTTCAAGGATATACAGTGGCTACCTAGTAAGACCCTGTCTCAGAAGAACAAAAACAAAACAAACAAAAATCAAACTGAGCAAGGGATAAATAATGAGGGAAAACCCTCGTAAGCGTTGTTGAATTATTTGGATCTTATACAGAAAGCTATGGAAGTTCGCCCTTACAGGAATTTCAGTTGGACCATTACATAAGCAGATTTCAACTTTGGAAATATCACAATGGCTAAAAAATAGAAGATTGGGTTGTGGAAAAGTACAATATATGCAAGGAAGATAAGAGGCCTATATCACATACTACCAGACCCCTATTTCCACCCCTTGAGACTTTTTGCTGCTGTACCAACAGTCCTCCAGCTGCCAGTACGTGGATTTCATTTCTGGAGAGTTTTCTCTTGCTACTGGAGCCCATTTCACTGCCTGTGGGGAGCTTGAAGTGTCAGGGAATTAATACCCACCGATGCCCTCCGTCAGCGAGGAGGAGGAGGAGGCTAGTGTTTATCTTTGGAGCATCTTTCATGCCTCAGTTGAGGCGGTGGAACCATTGAGCTAAACCCCTGGCCCCTTCACGCCTCAGTTCAGAGGACACTCCAGATGTCCACAGTGGTGGCCAGCTTGACAGCAGACCTTTTAGCTGTCTTCCCTTCCTCCTCTCATTTCTGTGTTCTTCACTGAAAAACATATCCTTGTGTACTTTGCATTTCAAATAAATTACTTACCCTCAATTATTTTTCTCAGAATCTGCTTTTGAGAAATCCAAACTAAGTTGAGGCCACCACAAGTGAAAGATGATGAGGGCCTGAATTAAGCGAAGAAGGCAGAGCGGGAGAAAAAGGAAGTGGACTGGAGATTCATTCAAAAGATGTTAATACTAAGAATGAAAGATATTAGAGAATCCCAGGATGGCTTCCAGTTTCCAGTCAAAATAACTAGAAGGCGGCGATTCCATTCACTGTGTAAGGTGACAGAGAAGTAGTAGGGCTTGGGGAAAGATGATATGCTCAGAGATAAACATGCTGGATCTGAGACATATAAGTAGAATTGAGAGGTAGGATGTTAGACATAGCAAGGGAGCTCCAAAGACTGGCCAGAGCTGGAGATACATACTTGGTACAATGGATTTCTATCCCTTTTGTGGTTAGCACCTGAATCCCCTTCGTATGTGAGGAAAATAAAAGGTGAATGGGGGCAGAGCTCCTTCCTCCCTTGAGAGAAATCAACAGACCAACTGATTCCCCTTCCCGTCTCATGAGCAGCCAGGGCACTGTCATGTGACCTACTTTTGCCCAATCAGGATTTTTACACGTTGAGGGGATGATGTACAGAGCCAATGGAATGTAATTATTAGTCTGGTTGTGACAGGCTTGGGTATCATGTATCTGAGGCAATGGCAGCAGTAACTATGTCCTCACTTTGGTAGTTTCCCACAGGTCATCGCTGAGGGAAAGAGCCAACAATCCATGCTACTTTGCCATTATGGTGGTGACTGCAAGTCAAACTTTTTGTGGAAATTGATCTATATTCAATTTCTTAACCTAGAGGGCATGTTCATGAATGTTTCTTTTATTTTTTGTTTGTTTTATATTAAGCATGCCTATGCATTTTCATTATTCTTTTGTTATTTGCACAATACAAATTTAAAATCAAAGAAACATAGTTCTGCAACAGAGGTTAAAAAAAAAGTAGAAATTATGTTCAAGAGTGAAAAAGATATAATGTCTGAGGTTTGCTTTGAAATAAGGGAGAAAAATGAAGAAGACTCATAAAATGTTGATAATTATTAAAGCTGAAAGACACACAACTATAACCTTTAAGAATAGTCTCTATGTATTATTTTTTTGCTTTTGCTTTTGTTTTTTTGAGACAGGGTCTCACTATGTAGTTGAGACTGACCTGGAACTCACTATGTAGCCCAGGCTGGTCTCGAACTCACAGCGATCCTCCTGCCTCAGCCTCCCGAGTGCAGGGATCACAGGCATGCGCCACCACACCCAGCCTCTATGTATTATTGTGTCTGAGAAACTTCCTAAGTATAAAGTCTTCAGTGTAGGACAGTATGATGAGGTGTGAAGGATGAATTAGAAGAGAAAGAAGACAGGAGGCAGAAATGACCACCAAGACTCCTGGAGTGTAGTTTTAGAAATGATTCAAAGGAACCCCAAAGCCTGATACCCTAAATAAAAGCAATGTCTCTCGATTGCTTTCAATCTAAGAACCTGGATGAAAATAGAATTAAACTTGAAGCTTTGAAAATAAGTAAAGACTCAAGTCACTGACAGCCCCAGATTGCTGGTTTTCTAGAGATTCAGACTCCTCAGCTCTCAGACCTCTCTCATACCTGTCTGCCATCAATGGCTCACAATTTCCTTTGGTGAATTGTGAAGAGTTTCTGATTCTGGGTAGCTACTGTCACTCTTGATATTATTAATTCTACTTTTCTGCTCCTAAAATTGAGCAAAGCTCTTCCTCCAAATGGATGACCAGTCTTGCCACCAATCGTAGACAGCCCGGACTTCACAGAGCCACTTCACCACCTTCTTCTTAGAGCTTAGAGCTTTACAGTCTCCTCCCCAGCCCCGCCCCACCCTCGAGAAAAGGGACTTGGAGTAGTTTCCCAGGGTCTGGAAAGTATTTGAGTGACAGCAGCATGGGCCACTAGAAAGAACCAATTCCTGTGGGTGGAATGAAATCTCCAGTTTTCCAGAGTTCTCTTCCCTTTTACTCAATCTGAAACATAGGGGACACACTGCATCATCCAGCTTTATTCACCACCATGTCCCAACATTCTGTAGGGAATTTGATCAAAAGTGAATCCCAGAGAATTTAACCAGCCACACCTGCAAATTTTATTACAAATATGTTGTTTGTTTGTTTGTTTGTTTGATTCAGATGGAAGAAGGATAGCAGAAAATTAAGAGCTACAGGAAGATTTGTCCTCTGCTGCTTCAGGCTTCTTTCCAGTTGGTGCAACAGGAGATCTGGGGCCTGTGTTTGCTTTTCTTGGCATTCGCAGAGGTGGTGTCTGTAGCTGAAGACACTGGGGTTGTTGCCAGAGGCCCTGCTGGAGCTGGGACTATGTGATTTTAGGTTCCAAGATCTCATCTGCTCAGAGCAATGGGGAACATTTTGATCTTGGCAAATGCTGTCAAGCCGACACTCTGTATCCACTGATTCTTCTCCCTGTTTCTCTGACCCCAAGCAGTGCAGAGGCATGACCTCTGGACACACACAGCTGGCAGCACCATTGTCTCCAGAATTTCCCGTACCTGCCTGGGGAACTTGCCGTAATGGACACAAACAAGGTTACAGACTGCTAGTGACCTGGCAACACATGAACAGCAAGCCCCAGGAGGGACACAGGAGAGCAGGCCTTCCTTTCCTGGTAGCTGGTCCCACTGACCTGCTTACTTGAGGCACCAGGGAAATGAGCACTGGCTGAACATAGCTTTAAACACTAAATACACTGCCTGAAAGTAGGAGATAAGACACTCTTCCATAGGCTGTCGCTGGTCTCTGAAACCACGTTGGTGTCCTCTAATAGTGCCTGAGCCAAGCCCATAGCTATCGTTTTGACCCCCCGCCGAAATCTGCATGTGTTCAGTCTATAAAGTCTTCCAAAACTCCCACTCTTCATGTATCACCCCACCCTCCACCTCCCATCTGTAAGACCCTCTGTCCCACCTCTACCACTGTGCCCTTTTCCTCCCCCGTCCTAATCACCTGTCATGCTCCACCCACGCACCTCAGTTCCACCCTCTCTTATGCACAGAGGAAGGGATCAGCTCCTCCTCTGTCTCTCCGACCTCATGCTGCTCCGAGCCAGTGTTACTCAATTTCTGGCCCACAAAAGGACAAAAATCAGACTTTCATAATAAATGCACACTCTTTCTCAGGTCCCACCTCTACAAGAACAGTATTCTAGCTCTTCTTTCCCAGTCCTTTAAACTTTTTTCTGGATAAACTATTTTTGGTTAGCAGTGTGGTTTTAGTTAAGAAACACTCTACATTCATCTGATTTGCGGGGGCAGGTGCTGGGGTTTGAACACAGGACCTTCCATATTGAGAAGTTCTGACTCGGCCATTGAGCCACATCTCCAACCCCTGAAATAACTTTAAAGTAATTGTTATTGAGCTTTAAAGTGTATTATTTTATCCAACCGTTACAACCACCCTTTTGCAAATGAAGACATTGTTATCCAGAAAGATTAAGTCGTCAAAGGGAATACAATTATTAATGGTGAGACTACAATTTGAACTTTAAAAATCCTGAACCCAGAACCCATGTTTTAAAACACATTGTATATTGGTTCCCAACCCCTTATAAGACTTTAATGTTTCTTGACCGCTCTTAGTACTGCACCTTTCCCAGATCACTATTATCTATCAACTTCAAGGAAAATTTGCCACCTTTCTTTAGGATGCTAGCTACACACACACACACACACACACACACACACACACACACGCACACACACACTTTTCTCTGCCTTCCCCTAGAACTTTTCCCAGGTTAGTACTCTGCTAACCTGTCTATTTCCCTCCTCAGTTACAATGCTTTTGTCAACAAGAATCCAAACTCATAATTGAGCCTAACTTAACTGATAAGGGCATTTATTTTACATAACAGGAATTGATAAAGGATGATCAAAATTCAAGGTTGCATGACCAGGCAGCTACAAAATTCCTTCAAGGATTCAAAGACTAAGATTCTTTCTACATCCTCACTCTGTAAACTTGATCTGAAAGCTGACTTCCCTCAAGTTTATGGTGGCTGCCAGAAGAAATGTAAGCCTCATAATTCCTTACCATTGTCCCAGTTTGTGGAGTGGGAGCTGCAGAACTCTCTAATCATACCTGCTTGGAACAATTTAAATCATACCCCAACTCTACCAATAACAGGGGAACACATAGAGTGGTGTGTATAAGTGCACATTCCTGGGCTATGATCTGATGCTTCTAGATACTAGCCCCTTTCAAGTCTACCTCAGCTTTTTAGGGGAACTCATGCTCTTTTTCTGTGTCCTCAAGCCAATGACTAAACAACATGGTGGCTCAAGGACTCAGCCATTTTCACCCAGAGCAGAACTCTTTTAATGGGCAGCACTGTTCTGGTGCTCCTAGTTGAGAGGGCAAAGAATTTGTCAGGTTTGCATCATGGACTATTGGTTCTTCCTGTCCAAGTCTACTTCCTTCCCTTTTCCTTTCACTATGTTGCTTCCTAATAAACTTCTTGTACTCCTAACACCATCTCAGTACCTGCTTTCCAGAGTACTCAGCCTTCAGCAGCACAATGATGGCTATGTGTGTGTGTCAATTCCAGCCAGATACCTTGTACCTCTGCAAAACCTGTCTTTCATTGCCTATCTTCCATCCTTACTGCTAAGACTCCTTTATTAGTCCTTCAACCCAATCCATTTTTTCTTTCTTCCCTTTTTTTTCTCTTTTCTTTCTTTTTTAATTGTCAGTACTGCGGATTGAACCCAGAACTTTCACATTGATCTACACCCCAGCCTATTTTTTTAACATTTAATTTTGAGGCAGATCTCACTGTCACTAAGATTCCCAGGCTGAGCTAGAACTTGCAATCCTACTGCCCCAGCCTCCTAGAGTGCTGCAATTACAAATATGCAACACCTGCCTGGCCCAGTTGATTCTTAGCCCAACAGCCACAATCTACTTTGCTTTGCATGTGTTATTCTGGACCAAATCTTAACTATGTCTTTGCTGTCACCTGATTTATCCCCATCTTTAGGACATTCCCCAGACCTGGGATAGCTACAGTAAAATGCCTTTTCTTCTCTCCTACTGTGAGTCTACTAAAAACCTGAAATCTGAGTTTAATGGTCTAATTGCAAATCCATGCTATCTAATTTTAACTGGACCCACGGGGCTGATCGCTGGAGTATTTTACTGATCTCTGTAGACTCCCATTGAATTGAAAGCCAAAAGTTTCCTCCTCTCTCTTTACATATTAATGTCTCTTCCTCCTAATTTCTTCTCATATCCTAAGCATGAACTGTTAACATCCTTTTTCTGTTGTTCAAGCAGGTAGTCTTCAAATTTCCCTCTTAGAGGGATAAACCTGAGTCAGTAAAATGAATGTACCTCAAGATCATAATCTTTAGTGAAATAAAGCAGACACACGATTTTAAATAGCACATTGTTTCTCTTGTGTGAGAAACCCAGAGGATAAATCAGGAGGAGCAGAATGGAAGACGGATACTGGGAAGGAGGAAGAACTTGTTCAAATGGGAAGAACAAGAAGGAGGGGCAAGGGAAGGAAGGGAAAGGAAAAGGAGAATGAAAGGAAAAATGGAGAAAATGCTTTCATAGATGGGGAAAGGCAAAGGGTTAAAGGGAGGAGAAGGGAATGGGGAAAAAAGAATAATTAAAATACATCATGTACATGCGCAAATTCCCTAGGATGAATGTGATCAATATGTATGACTAATATGTACTAATAAAAAAATAAGTTAATAAATGAATTTCCCTCTTGGAATATGTGTGTGGGGGGTGGGAGAGTTCTATTGCTTTTACCTATTCTGATCTATTACATCCCAGTCATCTGCCCTCTCATTCGCAGTCCATGCAGCTTAAATGGGCTGGCAACAAATTCCCAAAGCTGGAATGATGCTTCAGGCCTGGCCAGCCAGTGCACGGGAAATAGATCGGAGATGGATGCATATGTGAAATGAGGCAGACTAACAAAACCCTTCCAAGAATTACTGGGAGGACTTTCTTTTGCTTTGGGGATTGCTAATCTATAAAGAAATAAGCCTTGTGCTATATAAGTGCCCTTCTCATCCCAGAAGGGAAGACTCTATCCGTGAAAAGGCTGAGGAAAGCAGACTGAGTGATGATTGCATTCTGTTGCTTTAAATCCACCTACCTTAAAGCTACATCATCATCAACAACATTTTACTTAAACTCGCTTTAACCTCCCATATCTTTCCTATTTTGGCTTGTTCTCACCTGTTTCGAACAGAAGTATATTCTTGCTTTTATAGTTTCCCTGCTATGCCTTATTTTTCTTTGGAATCTTATTTTATCAATTAGCCCTTTTCCAATTTTCCCCCACTTCTCATATTCATAACAGGTATCGCATGAATAAATGTTACCAAATTATTTCAAGTGTGGTCTTTGATGTGAACAGAAGAAGGCACTTCTGAAGGTTTAAAAACATGGCTCTTTAGGGCTGGAGATTTAGCTCAGTGGTTCCGCTGCTTGCTTCACAAACGTAAGGACCCGAGTTTGATCTCAGCACCAAAAAAAAAAAAAAAAAAAAAAAAAAAAAGGGCTTT
>NW_022900924.1:31057235-31065352 GCF_012274545.1 Fukomys damarensis
AAAAAAAAAAAAAAAAAAAAAAAAAAAGAGCATGGCTCTTTGACAGTGCCTTTCTTCTGCTGATGGGCAAGGGAGAGTCATTTGAGAGGGTGGAGGGAGAAATGTGACACAATCTGTTCATGCTTCTTCGGGATACTCGTCAAAAGGTCGCAAAGATCTCACCTCCACCCTGCTCTTCCTCCATTTGGCACTAGGGATCCAGTTCTCTACGATTTGTGGCACATGAAAGCAGAAAATATGGATTAGATCATGTGGAACAGATTCTGCAGATTTCATAGGGTTTAGAGGGAGAGCTGAACTGTGTACCAACAACATTTTACTGTGCTCAGCAACTTCTCAATGCTCAGCAGAGAGTTTTGTTTTCTGTCTTTTTCATTTAAATTTACATCAAGTAGATAATATATATTTACATGGTTTAAAATTTAAAATTATAAAAAATAGAGACATTTCATTCCCCTGCTCCTCTACCTTTTCCATCAAGTTTTCTGAATTTTTTGCTTTGTGCTTCTGTACCACATCACAACGTATCACAAATCTAGTGTCTTTAAACAAAGCATATTTACTAGTTTCTTCAGGCTGAGCAGCACGTAACGAGGTTTTCCGTTCAGACATCACAAAGCTAAAACCAAGGTGTCATCAGGGCTCCGGTCTCCCTAGAGGTCATCATCCCTCTTTCAAGCACATTCATTTTCACTCAGTTGTAGGACTGAGGTCCTTGTGGTCTTGAGATCCTTGAGGTCTTGGCTGTTATCTTGGGGTTGCTCCCAGTAATTTGGGGCCACCCTCAGGTTCCAGTCATGTGGTCCCTCCATATTCAGTTCACAACACAATGTGGCTGTTTTTTTTTTTCCTTCTACACCAGCAGAGGAGCAGCATATTGATTAGCTCCACATACACACAAGTAAAGAATACACAAAGCATAAATACAAGGGCAAAACATTGGGACCCACCCTGGAATTCTTCCTACCAAGTTTCCATTGTTGCTCAGCTTTTAAAAAATATAAGCAAACCAAGAAACACAAACACATTTTTCCTTAAAATAACAATGGCACATAATATATACTTTTTTCCACTTAGTATATCTGGAGCCCATTTTCTAGCAGTATATAGTCTTCATTTCTTTTACAACAGCTTAGTACTTCATTATGTGCATGGAATATATTTTATTCAACATTCTCTGTTTCCAGTGGTCTCTTTGCTATCAAAAATAGCTCTGAAACAAGTAGCTTCATATGATATTTTTTTCTAGGTCAAATAAATTTGTTATATATTGCCAAGTACCCCTTTATAGGGATGACATCACTTTCCTCCCTTTTGTTCAAGATAATCTAACACAGTTTAAATTGAGTACTTTCTTTTTGTAAGTAGAGTTAAGCAATTTAATGTTCTTCAAGGAGAAATTTGTACATATTTTTCTGTGAACAATGTGTTTGCATTCTTTACTATTTTTCCATTGACTCATTGTCCTCTAAATTTCTAGAAGTTCTTAGGGAATCTAGGCCTTTTGTTTGTGACATAAATGACAAATATTTTATTCAGTTTGTCACTGTCTTTTACTTCTTAAGTTGTTTTTGCTATAAAGAAATTTTTTCATGCATGTAGCTAAACTTGATCTTTTATTTTATGGTGTTTGGATTTTGAATCATAGATAGACTTTTCTAATTCAAAGTTTATAAATAAACCCACCATGGTTTTTTTCTTATAGTATCCAAGTTCATTTTTTACCCTTAAATCTTTGATAAACTTGGAGTTTATTCTATTATCTGCTTTAAGATATTAATCAAACACCATCTTTTTAAAAATGTCTTCCCAATTGGTTTTTGTTTTCTCAATTTTCAGGGAAATTGAGGAATAGAAGTCATCGGAAACCATTATCAAAGAGAAAGGAAAAACTATTCTAAAATACTAATTTTCAGGTCTTCTCAAAGCGCTGTAATAAAGGGAAGTAACAGTAGTTATTTATCCGAGCAGATATGCAGTACCAATTTGCAGATACATTTATTGAGTTTATCTTATAGAACACTGAAACTATGTAGAGTATAGTGAAAATATGTGTAAATTATTGATTTCAAAGTAAGAACCTGTATAATCTTTTGCAGTACTTAGGATTTGCTGTGCTTTAGATCTAAAATGTATCCCAAAGCCTCATGTAGGGGGCGGCTTCTGGAAAATAACTGGATCGTAAGGCTCCGTACTCATCAGTGGGTTGGTTCATTGATGAGTTCCTAGCTGACTATGCTGTTCAGAGTGCAACCCTGTCAGAAAAGACAGGTCACTGGGCATGTGACCTGAAAGGTGTGTCCTTGTGCCCAGCTCCTTTTCTCTGTATCTCTCTCTCCCTCCGTCTGTCTCTGTCTCTGTGTGTGTCTCTCATTCTCTCCTTCCTTGCTGTCAGGGGTTGAACAGCTTTCATCTGGCCCGCCCTTGCATGCATTTCTGCTCTGGAGACAGCCAACTTTGGACTGAAGCCTCTGACACCCTGGAAACTGTGAGTCAAACAAACCTCTCTCTTCTCTGGTGTGAAAAACTATAACTGTAAAGAAGATCCTAATGGTATAACTGAAAATGTGAAATAGGAAGAAAAGGGCTAAAGGTGTAGGGGAAGTGAGAAGAGTAGGGGAAAGGAAATAAGGGAAAAGAAAAAATATGAGAAAATGAAAAAATGGAAATAAAGTTTTTGTTAATAGGGAAGGGACCAGGGGGTGAAGGGAGGGCAGGGGGATGGGGGAAAATGAGAACCAAGACCTGTCATGTAAAGGTACAAGATCCCAATGATGAATGTAACTGCACTGTATACCTAAATGTACCAATAAACTCAATGAGAAAAAATAAATAAATAAACCTCTCTCTTTTTAAGTTGTGGATGTCAGCTACTTGGTTACAGTGATAGGAGACTGACCAATACAGACCTGAACCTAGGGCCTCTGCACTGATCTACAGCCCACCCCTTTCTTTCTTTCTTTTTTCTTTTGAGACAGGGCCTCACTAAACTGCTAAATTGCCCAAGGCTGATTCTCCTCCCTGAGCCTCCTAGAGTGCTGGGATTGAAGGAATGTAACACCAGGCCGGACTTGTACTCCTTCAAATTGAGTCAACAAATGCTGCAAAACTTCAAAATATTTGTCATATTTTTTTCAAGTCCAGTATTCTGTTAATATCCTTGAAGTACTTTGGATTTTTAAAATTTATATACAGTAAAATGCATTCTTTTTGATATATAGTTTATAAGTTTTGTGTCCTTTTTTTTTAACTAGGGATCGAACTCAGGACCTTGTACTTGCAAGGCAGGTGCAGGGCCACTGAGCTAAATACCCAGCCTATAGTACATAAGTTTTGAAAAATGCATAGAATAGTATAATCACCACTGCAATTGAGACACAGAACAGTGTCTTAACTCCAAAATATTTTCTTAGGCTACTCCTCAATCAGAAAATGCTGACAACCACTGATCTGTGTGCCATCCCACAGTTTGGCCTTGCCAGACATTATGTTATATAAATAGAAGCTTGATGATATGGTCTGAATGTGTTCATCCAAAATTTATATTATTAAAGAAGGATAAACTTGAGTCATTTGTAGGAAAATGGATGCACCTTGAGACCATAATATTAAGTGAAATAAATCAGATACACAACCTTAAATACAGAGTGGTTTCTTTTATACGAGAAACTCAAAATATAAATAAAGAGCAAAATAAAAGATAATAGGAAACAGAGACATAAATCTTTGCAAAAGGGAAGGACACCGAGAGATGGAGGAGGGGAAAGGGATTGAAGTAAAGAACTAAAATGTGTTGTATATGTGCACCAACAACCCATAAGGAATATAATCGTTATGTGCTGCGAACATGTACCAATAAAAAAATCGTATGTTGAAATGTAATCCCCAATGTGATAGAATTAAAGGGTGGGGTCTGTGGAGAGTGATCGATTTGTGAGGAAGAGCCCCCATGAAGAGGATTAGTGCCCTCATAAAAGAGGCCAGAGAGAGGTTTGCTCCTTCCACCACGGGAAGACTTACATATACAAAGCACCGTGTATAGGAAGCAGGCTTTCACCAGACACTTAGTATGCAGACACTTTAATTTTGGACTTCTTACTCTCCAGAACTGTGAGCAATAAATTTCTGTTGCTTACAAATTACCAAGTTTAAGGTATTGTGTGACAGAAACTAAAACTATGTAAGAGCCATACTTTGTGGAGCCTTTTGAGACTGGCTTCTTTCACACAACATAATGAGCTTGAGACTCATCTATGCTGCTATATGTAAAAACAAAGTAATTTTTTGGGGGGGGTACCGGGGATCGAACTCGGGCCCTTGCACTTGCCAGGCAGGTGGTGGAACCTCTAAGCCAAATCCCCGTCCAAGTAACATTTTTTTAATGCGGGTTGATGTACCATGATTTGTACCAGTTGAAGATTATTTAGGATGTTTCCAGTTTTCAGTAATTATAAATATATATTCACATACAGATTTTTAGCATATAGATCTGCATATATTTGTTATAATACACCTATATTTATTATATAATATATATAATTTTGTTAGATATATACAAATGTCTAATATACTCATATATCTACATATATATTTTTTCCAGCTGCCTTCAAATTTTCTGTGAAGACAAACGTGATAGTAGATATAGTTTTCTTTCTCATCTATATGCCTTTTATCTCTTTTTTTCTCCATTGTATTGACTAAAGTATCCAGTAATAAGGACGTTAATAGAAGTGATAACATTGGATGCCTTGTCTTCCTCCCAGTCTTAGGAAAGTATTCTTTCACCAGGGAGTAGTATATTAACTACAGAATTTTTGCAGACGGTGGTAGTAAGGCTAAGGAGTCGTCGTCTCTTCTGTGGTTGCTGAGAGTTTTCAATATGAATACATGCTGAATTTATCAAATGATTCTTTTTCATCTACTAATGTGATCAAATGACTTTTCTTTTGAGTTGCTTATGAATTACATTGACTGATTTTTTGATATTGAATCCACCATGCATTTCTGGGACAAACTCTTTCTGGTTTGATAAGTTATTCTTTTCATGTATTGTTGATTGGATATTGCTTATGTTTTGTTAGGTATTTAGTGTATATGTTCGTGAAGGATACTTGTCTGTAGATTTCTTTTTTCCTGATATCTTTATCTGGCTTTACTATCAGAATAATGTTAGCTTTATAAAACAAGATGGGGGAAAATGTCATGCTCTTCTGTTTTCTACAAGAGACTCTATAGAACTGATATCATTTTCTTCCATAAATGGTAGAGTTTACCAGTCAAACAATCTGGACAAGGTTCATGCAGATTTTCTCACTGGAAGGTTTTTAAAATAAAAATACACTTCCATTAAAAGACATACAATTCTTCATGTTATCCATGTCCCTTTTTTTCCCCCATTAATTATATTGGTACATTTTAGGAATACAATATGCTGACATCCATTGTTGGGAATTTGTACCTTTATGTAATATAGCTTGGTTTCTATTTATTTCCCCATTTCCCTGCCTTCCCTTCCACCCCTCCACCCCTTCCTATTTACAAAGACTGTTTCCATTTTTACCTTTTCTCATATTTACTCCATTACTTTCTTTCCTTTCCCCACTGTTCTCACGTTCCCTTCCCCTTTGGACCTTTTCTTCCTATTTCACATTCTCTATTAAACATTTTGATCCCTATTTACACTTTCAGGTACTCACACCAGAAAAACTATTTGGTATTTACACATGTGCATCCTATTTATTTCACTTAAGAGTATGGCCTCAATGTGCATTCGTTTATCTATAAATGTCTCTAGTTTCTCCTTGTTTTTTTGGTACCAATGATAGAACTCAGGTCCTTGTTCCTGCAAGGCAGGTGGCAGAACCACTGAGCTAAATCCCTGGCCCTAGTTTCTCATTCTTTATGGCTGAATAGTACTCCATTTTATCACACACACACACACACACACACACACACACACACACACACATTTTCTTTATCCAGTCTCCAGTTGATGGGCAATTGGGTTGTTTCCAAGTTTTAGCTATTACAAACTATGCCACTATGAACATAGGTGCACATAAATTGCTGTGGTATGATTCTTGTAGTTCTTTTGGGAAGATATCCAGCAGGGGAATAGCTGGGTCAAATGGGACCTCAAATCCTAATTATTTGAGGTATCTCCATATTGATTTCCACAGTGATTGCACCAGTCTATACTCCCACCAACAGTGGAGAAGGGTTCCTTTTTCCCCACACCCCCACCAGCATTTGTTATTGGTTGATTTCTTGATAGCAACCATTCTTACTGGGTGAGGTGGAATCTCAGCATTGTTTTCATTTGATCTTTCAAATGACCAGTAATGTTGAACATTTTTTTATGTTTATTTGCTATTTCTACATCTTTGTCTGAGAAATGTCTGTTCATTTCAGATGCCCATGTTTGGACTGGGTCTTTAAATTTAGGAGGTCTGATTTTTTTTAAGTTCTTTATATATTCCGGATAGTAGACCTTTGTCTGAGGAATAGCTGGCAAAAGTTTTTTTCCCACATTGTGGGTTGACTTGTCACACTGTTGGTGGTTTCTTTTGCTATGCAAAAGCTTTTTAATAAGATAAGATCCCATTTGTTGATTCTTTGTACTAGTTCATGTGCAACTGAGGATTTTTTTCATGAAATCTTATCCTACACCAATGTCTTCAAGAGTTCTACCTAACCTCTCTTCCAGCCAGTTTAGTGTTTATTTAGATCTTTAATCCATTTTGATTTTAGTTTAGTGTATAGTGAAAGATACAGGTCTAGTTTTAATCTTTGGAAAGTTGAAACCCAGTTTTTCCAGCACCATTTATTAAAGAGGCTGTCTTTCCTCCAGTGAAGCTGTTTGGCTCCTTCGTCAAAGATGAGGTGACTGAGTGTATCTGGGGTTGTTTCTGCACCTTGTAATCTGTTCCATTGGCCCTCAGGTCTATTTCTTTGCTACTAGTATGCTGTTTTTACCACTATAGCTTTGTACTATAATTTCAAGTTGGGAATTGTGATACCCGCTACCTTGTCTTTTTGCCTAGAATTGATTTTGCTATTGTAGATCTCTCTGGTTCCAAATGAATTTTTTATTCTTTTCTCAAGGTCTGTGAAGTATGCTGCTGAAGTTAAACTGGCATTGCATTGAATCTGTATAGCAGTTTTGGAAGTATGGCCATTTTCACTGTGTTGGTTCTTCCTACCCAGAAGCAATGGATGTCTTTCCATTTTCTGACATCCTTTCAAACTCTTTCTTCAGGGTGCTGTAGTTTTCAGAGTAGAGGTATTTAATTTCTTTCATTAGGTCTATTCACCAATAAGATAGAAAACAAAGAAGAAATGGACAGATTTCTAAATACATATGAATTACCAAAATTGAACAAAGAAGACCTAACAGCTCTAAACAACCCAATATCAATCAATGATATTTAAAACATAATTAAAAACTACCAACTAAGAAAAGTCCAGGTCCTAATGGCCTCACTGCTAAATTCTACAATACATTTAGAGAGGAACTTTTGCCATTACTGTTTAATCTCTTCAATGAAATTGATAGGGAAGCAATACTCCTAAATTCATTCCTGAAAATAAGCATCATCTGATTCCAAAAGTAGAGCAAGACCTGACAGAAAAAGAGAACTATAGACCAATCTCACTGCAAAAATCCTCAATAAGATACTGACAAACAGAATGCAAAAGTTCATCAAAAAGATCATAAACTCACCAGGAGTGGTGGCACACACCTGTAATCCCAGCACTTGGAAGGCTGAGGTACAAGGATTGCTGAGAGTTTGAGACCAGCCTGGGCTACGTAGTGAGTTCCAGGTCAGTCTCAACTACATAGTGAGACCCTATCTCAAAAAAACCAAAAAACCAAACAAACAAAATATCATAAACTCTGACAAAGTGGAATTCATCCCAGGGATGCAGGGATTGTTCAACATATGCAAGTCAATAAACGTAATAGCCGGGCGTGGTGGCTCACGCCTGTAATCCCAGCACTCGGGAGACTGAGGCAGGAGGATCGCTGTGAGTTCGAGCCTACCCTGGGCTACATAGTGAGTTCCAGGTCAGTCTCAACTACATAGTGAGACCCTGTCTCAAAAAACCAAAAAAAA
>NW_022900924.1:31065947-31105465 GCF_012274545.1 Fukomys damarensis
AAAAAAAAAAAAAAAAAAAGAAAAGAAAAAGAAAAGAATAAACGTAATACACTATATTAATAGAGCCACAGACAAAAACCATGTGATCATCTCAATAGATGCAGAAAAAGCATTTGCCAAAATCCAACACCCATTCGTGATAATAAAATAAAACTATAAAAAATTGGAATACACAGTCTCTGTCTCAACTGGATAAAAGCCATTTATGAAAAGCCAACAGCCAGTATCATACTAAATGGTCAAAAAATAAAATCTTTCATGCTAAAATCAGGAACAAGACAAAGATGTCCGCCTTCACCACTCCTGTTCATTAAAGTTTTGGAAATATTATCCACAGCAATTAGGCAAGATAAAAAAATAATAGGAGCAAACATAGGAAACAAATAAGTTAATATTTCATTATTTGCAGATGACATGATACTGTATATAGAAGACTCCCAAGAACTCCACCAAAAGTGCCCTAAACTTAATAACAAAATTCAGTAAAGTACAAGGTCAACACATAAAAATCAATAGCCTTCCTGTACACAAACAACAGACTCACTGAGAGAGAAATTGAAGAAACAACTCCTTTCACAATAGCATCCAAAAAAATGCTATCCATGTCTTTTGAGGAAATTTTGGTCATTTGTATCATTCAGGTATGTTCATTTTGTGGCTGAATTTACAGACTTGAGATTAATACTCTTCCCTTACTATCCTTTTTTTTCAATACTAAACATTAAACCCAGGACTTTGTTCATACTAAGCATGCACTCGACCCTGATCTACATCCCCAGCCTCTTTATCATTCTTTTAATATCAGCAGGATCTACTGATTATATTTTTAATAATAATATTGATGCTTCATATCTTTTTTGTTTTTCTTGGTCACTATGTGGCAAGAATGGTGAAGGGTTTGAGATTTTTACCCTATGTGTAAACCAAAAAGTCAGGGTGTCACAAATTTGTAAATCCTCATGGAAGACACGTGACTTCTAAATCAGAGATAAAATTTAGTTTGTTACTCACAGTAATAGCAGTAGCCAGAATATCACACTTTGTAGCAGTTCTCTAGATGCAAATTCCCACGAGACAATACAAAGAGGGTCAGATGATGAAATCAAAAATGTAGGTTGCATTGTAGGACAGGATCACTAAGATTAGGGCACCAGAATCTTTCATACTGAGCAGTAAGAATGCCACATTTCCTTTGCTCTAGAGACTTTATTATACCAGACAGTAAGTATACCTGCTCTTTGTTCTGGACAAATAGATACTATCTGTTCTCTAGAACTATTTGTTGACATTTTTTGTAGAAAGAAAAATAGTCCAGGATAAATGATAATCATGTCTTACTAAAATACATGTAAAGCCAGGTGTGGTGGTGCACGCCTGTAATCCCAGCATTCAGGCTGCTACATAGTGAGTTCAAGGCCAACCTGCACTACGAAGTGAGACCGTGTCTCAAAATCAAACAAAAAAATTAATAAAAGACATGTAAAAAGTGAGAGATCCATAACCATTTTCTAACTCTGGCTGGAAAGCTACCAATTGAATTGATCATTTCAAAGAACCAGCTTTCATTTGATTGGTAGCTATTAATTCTCTCTATTGTTTTATGGATTTTTACCTTAGTTTCATTATTTTCTTTCTTCTGTTTGATATGTTTCAGTTACTCATTAGTTTCTTAAGAAATTTAGGTTATCAGTTTGTCAATTTTATTCTTTACTAGTCAAAGTATTTAATAATATAAATTTTATTCATAGCATTGTTTTAGCTATATATCAACAAATTTCTGTTATATTTTCATTTTTATTCAGTTCAAAATATTATTCAATTTCTCTTGAGACTCTTAGGAACCAACTTAAAGAGAATCGATCAATTCTCCAAATATGTACATTTTTTTCCCCAGAAATCTTTCCCTTATCATTCCAAGTTTAATTTTATCATGGTCAAAAAATATAGTTTGTATGATTTCAATTATTTTAAATTTACTACTACTTTTTTAATCTCACAGAATATAGTCTATCTTGGTGAATATTCAATATAGTCTCCCTTGGTAAATATTCCATGTCTACTTGAGAAGAATGTGTATTCTGCTGTTGGATGGAGTATTTTATGTCATTTGTATCAAGTTGATTGACAGTGCTTCTCGTGTTTTATATAGCCTGGTTCTTTTGGTTTTTTTGTTTTTTGTTTTTTTTTTTGTTTTTTTTTGCTACCTCTGTCAGTTCTGAGAGAACAGCGAAATCTTCTAATATAACCATGGCTTTGTCTATTTCTCTTCCCTTCTACCAGTTTCTACTTCATTTAGTCTGAAGCTCTGTTGTTAGATGTATTCACATTTGGAGTTACTATGATTTAACAAGTTGATCCTTTCATTATTGTGTAATGTCCTCTTTATCTGTAGTAATTTTTCTTGCTCTGAAGTCAACTTTGATATTGATAAAGGCCCTGCTGCTCATTTTGAATGTTTTCACGGTATATTTGTCCTACCATCTTACTTTTTATCTATTTATCACACAGTATTTAAAATTGATTTTCTATAAAAGTTTGGTCTTACACAGTCTGTTTTTTTGTAAGCCAATTATCTGTAATATAATTATTGATATGGGTGGACTGATCCTACCATTTTATTATTTGTTTTCTATTTGTTCTTTTTGTTTTCTATTAGTCTGCTTTTCCTTTCCTGTATTCTTCTGGATTATTTGGATATTTCTATCTTTCATTATAATTTATCTTTAAAATCTATTAGCATTAATCTATATTTTTTTATTACTTTCTTTTTGTAGCCCAAGTTCAGTAAATTTATTTTGTCCAAACAATTGATATTTTGAGCATTACTGAGCCAACAGGACATTAAAACAATAAGTTGTTAAAGTCATAGTACATTAACAAACAAATGATCTTCAGTTACAGAATCACAAATGCAGTTTGGGGTGGGACTAAGCAAGAGGCAAGTTAATCCATACTGAAGCAATTAAGTCTTCAACTTCAGAATAGGGCTGTAGTTGTTCTGCTGATTTCTTCTTGGGATTCTGAGCTCTCTTGGAATTTTCAGGAGAATCACAGCTGCTAATGTACTGCAAGTTTTTGAAGCTACGTATTATAGTTTGGCTAAGTTACATGTGGTTTCCACATTGGCTTATATGAAAAGATGATGACTGTAGCAAAGGAGATTCAGTTGCCCCACCAGTCAACACCCTGGTTATAATTTCTACCATGTCCATCACTATTGTAGACGCCTCCGTAGCCACCTCCACCAAATCCTCTGTTGTTGCTGTGACCACCACTACCACTGTGGCTACTGCTTGAATGATTACTACTAAAACAAGAGCTGCTGGAACCACTACTTTGTCGATAGTCTCTGGCACCAGATCCTCCACTAAATCTCTTAGAACATCCATGACTGCTACCCTTGTAATGGTGTTCAAAAGCCATATTTTCCAACCAAGATGGTACTTCTTATTTAGCTTTCATAAGGAGATCTAATAAATCCTTCATGATGCTCATATTTCTTTCACTAAAGCATGAGGTGTCAAGGCAAAGTTTTCCTACATATCCCGTACAGCCAATATGATGCATGTATTCTTCAATGTTACTTGGCAAATCAAAGCTGATAACATTTCACATTTGAAATGTCTAGACCTCTGCTGTCACAGCTGTGGCCACTGGAATTGGACTTTTCCCTGAGCAAAACTGCGAAAGTGCTTACTCTCAATCTAAGATCAGTCTCCCTGAATACTGGTACAAGCATACCCTTAGTGGTATAAGAAATCCTCCAGAGAATCTGCACCCTTTTTGGTCTCCTCAAACACTAAAGTCAGTGAATCCTTTCCTGTTGCACCTAAGAGATCAAGTAGAAATGACCGTTTATCTAACTCTTCCACCCAAATGACTTTCTGTGTGATGTTCTCAGAAGTAGAGCCTACTCTTCCTACATCCAGAAAGATGTATTCATCCAAGAAGTCATGAGCAAGCATCTGCATATCCCTTAGGAAAAGTAGCACTAAACATCATAGTGTGATGAACACCCTTTGGTGGCATAGTATCTTGTTCAAAACACCGTATCAGAGTTCAAATACTATATCCAGCATCCTGTCAGCTTTATCCAACACTAAGTATTTGCAGGAGTCTAATCCAATTTTTCTTCTTTCCATCATATCACCAAACATCCTGGAGTGGCAACTAGTAAGTGGCAACCACATTCTAAGTCTCAAATCTGCTGGCAAATATTAGCACCACCATAAACTACTCAAGGACGAACTCTAGACCGGTATGAAAATTTTCTGGCTTCCTCATAGATCTGCATTGCCAATTCTCTTGTTGAGACTAACACCAAGGAGACCGGGTATTGTTTGTAGTGCCCATACCTTCCATTTTCCTTTGCAGTCTTTAAAGACTCTCCTGGACCATTTGTCTATATTTAACTCAGGATTGGCAGACAAAATGCTGCAGTTTTTCCAGACCGTTTGAGCACAAGCCATTAAGTCTCTTTTTTCTCTGATAGTAGGAATCACGTTTTTGCACTGGAGTAGGATGAATATAACCATTAAGTTCAATATTTCCCATGATAATGTCTCCCATCTCAACATCGCTAAAATTGTCAGTATGTGGAGGGCAATTATTGCCAGTTGCCTCTGTTGGTATATTGTCATATTTCTCAAAGTTAATTCCAGTATTTCCTCCAGAAAAAAGTTATTGTCCTAAGCATTCATTTGGAAGAAGCAGTTTTGACCAATCATCTTCATCTGATCTGTCACACCTATGACTATGTCCACTATGTTCAAATTTGCCAAAGCCAGTTCTGTCACAACTGCCAACACCATCATACTCACTCCACCCACAATCATCAAATCTTCCCTTTGATCCACTTCCATGATCACTGAAGTAACTGTTCTTTCCTCTTGAATCACGAGACTCAAAGCTCCATCCTGAACTTTCCTTACTGTAGAGACCTTTGGATGCTTCTCTGTTCCTTATCAGAAGAGTTCAGGTCTAAACCAGCAAACTGCTGGTCTATGCATGCCAAGTCACATGACTCATCCTCCAAAACTATATCAGCACACAACAAGCACATCTTCTTCAGCCTGCACCACTGCCACCAGTTTAAGGTGGTCATTTTATTACTTTTTAATGGTTATGCTAAGGATTTCAAAATACCTACATTCCTTTAGCCTTCTATTTAGTTTAATATTAGCACAATATATTTACTTTAATATTAATAAAATGTATTAAACATAAGTAGAAAAGATTTTGGCCAGGTGTGGTGGTGCATGCCTATAATTCCAGCATTGGAGAGGCTCAGCCAGGAGGACTATCATGAGTTCAAGGCCAATCTGGTCTACATAGTGAGTTCAGGGCCAGCCTGAACTACAAAGGGAAACCCTGTCAAAAACAACAATTACAAAAGTCAATCTCTTTAGCCTTACCCCTTTTTATGTCATAATTATATTACATCTATAATACTGAACCTCCACCAATCTTGCGATTCTTATTTCCAACAGTTACATTCTTTACTGAATTTACAGAGAAAAAATATTCTGTAACATTTATGTAGACATAGGTTTGTTCTTCCTTCATTCCTAATGTTCTTTCTCTCTTGTATCATTTCCCATCAGCTTAAAGGACTTTTAGCATTTCATTTAGAGCAGATCTACTATCAGTGAAATATCTTAGTCTTTTTTCTCTGAGAATATCTTTACCTCTTCATCTTACTTAAAGGCTATTTTCAATGTTACAGAATTCTCAGTTAATCTTTTTTTTTTCTTTAAGCACTTTAAAGTCTTTTCACTGTGGCATGGATGGGCTCTGTATATGATTTTTCAAGATCTTTCAAGATTTTACCCCTTATCTTTGGTTTTTGGAAGTTTGGTTATAATTTTTTTTTCAATTTTATAACCTTGTTTGTTTCACCAAATTGCAATAATTTTAACCATTATTTCTTCAAATATTTTTCTTGCACCAATTTCTTCTTTTGAGGCGGCAATGACAAATGTTATATCTTACAATATTGTCCTAGAAGTCCCTAATGATCCGGGGTTTTTCAATCTTTTTTCTCTCAGTCCTTACATTGGAAAATTTCTATTGCTCCGTTCCCAAATTAACTGACTCTTTGCTCCATCATCTCGTCTGTTTCATATACAATAAAATTTTATTTCATACACTGTATTTTTCAACTCTAAATTTTCATTTGACTCTTTCATTTAAAATTTCTCTTCCTCTGCTGAAAATTTCTCTTTAACTTATCTCAAATAGGTTCACTTTTACTTTATGAATGACAGTTATAACAGCTGCTAGAAGATCTATCTAATAATTCCAACTTCTGACTTCTCTCAGGGTTGGTAGCTTTTGTTTGTTTCTCATATTTTCCTTTTCTTTGTATGTCAAGTAATTTTAGATTGCATTCTGGCTGTGTGTGTGTGTGTGTGTGTGTGTGTGTGTGTGTGTGATCAAACTCAGGATCTTGCGCTTGCAAGGCAGGAGGCAGTACCACTGAGCTACATCTCCAGCCCTGGACACTTTTAATACATGTCATTATATGGAACTTTAGATTCTATTAAAATCTTCTAGAGAATTTTTGCATCTTTGTTATTTTAACTGGGCAAATTTTTTTTTTTTTTTTTTTTTTTTTTTTTTTTTTTTTTTTGGGAAAACTCAGGACCTTGCGCTTGTGAGGCAGGCTCAGCGCCACTGAGCTAAGTCTCTGGCCCAGTATCTTTGTTGTTACAGAAGGTAAACAGCATAGGTAGGCTCAGACTATAAATTCTGTTTCTCCTTCTTTGGTTGGTTAGTTTCCATGTCAGTTCTATTTTAAATAATTTTGCCAGGCCAGGCATGGCGGCGCACGCCTGTAATCCCAGCCCTCTGGAGGCTGAGGGAGGAGGATTGCTTTGAGTTAGAGATGAGCCTGGGCTACAAAGTGAGTTCCAGGTCAGTCTCAACTACATAGTGAGACCCTGTCTCAAAACAACAACAACAAACAAAAACAAAAAAAAAGATGTAAGATTCAAAAATAGCACATTCTTCCATCAAATTTAAGAATTCTAGGAATGTGATAATCATAAGACTTATTTTTTCTTTACTGTTTCTTGTGGCACTATTACTCTCCTACATCATCAGAATAATGATCTATACTTGAATCACAAAATTACTAAAATCGATTTCCTTCTTTCTATTGTTAAAATAATCATATTCATATTTTCATTGTTCAGTGCTGGAGATTGAACCTAGGGTCTCACTCATGATAAGCAATCATTCTGTGACCAAGCTACATTTGCAACCCATGAATCAGGTTAAAAAAAATTTTTTTTTGCCAAAAGAAAAAGCCAATAGAGATAAATGGAAGGCATTGTTCACACTTCAGCTTGACTTAATACAATTTTCCCTCTTAATCTCAGTGAATCTCTTTTCAAAGAGCTAGCTTTCTTTCTTTCTTTTCATGTGGGAATATTTGCTTTTATTTTTCTTTTGTTTTTGTACTTTCCTAAAGGAGTATAATCAAGTTGGGGTTTACCTCATTGATAGAATGGTTGGCTAAGTGTGCACAAGGTCATGGGATTGATCCCCAGAAACACACACACACACACACACACACACACACACAGTAACAAAAAGTATTATTTTCTTTCATGAGAGAAAAAACTTTGGCCAAGAAAGGGGAACTTGGACCTCAGGTCAGCTAATTTAATTTCATGATGTCTTTTTTTTTTTTCTTGAGACAGGGTCTTGCTTTGTAGTGCAGGCTGGCCTTGAACTTGCAGCAATCCTACTGCCTCTGCCTCCCAAGAGCTGTGTTTACAGGTGTACACTACCACACCTGCAGCCATCTTTCATGATATCTTATTTGATGCCCATGTGTCACTAACCTGAACACATGATACCTACATTCCAAATCGTCCCTCACCAGTTATTCTGATTAGTGGCTTTTAACTGAAGGTGTGAATGAGCCAGTGCTAGCTCATATTGCTACTCCAATGTCTACCCACAAATCAGTACTCAGTCCTGCAGTAAACTTTCTATTACATTAGTTAGTGTAAGAGAAGGCAGGTTACTAATAATAAGAGGATGAGAGATAAGGGACAAGAGCCTCAGGTGGGGTAAACCAGGCCAACTATGTAACACAAGCTCTTTTATCTCATTAATCTTCCTGGAGATTCTTGGGAGTTAGCATTATCATTCTCACTTTTCTTCCAATGAGAATGTTGTCCAGAGAAATGGAAGAATTTGCCCAAATTTAGAGGGAGAATAAGTGACAGATCCAGGCCATACAGGAAATGAAAGAGAAAGCACAATGCAATGAAAAAAATGTTGACTGAGAAATTAGGAGACCTGGCTTTACTACTCACTAATTCTGTGGCAGATCTCAGGACATGGCCCAGGGAACTACAAGAGAATTTGGTGTGGGGGAAGGAAAAGAAATAGCACCCTCCAGTGGGGTGATGAAGGCCCCCAAGAAACAAGCACAACAAAGAGCTTTCTTGCTTTTCCATTTCTTTTGAGGATATCAAACTGATATTTATTTGATTCTTTTGCCATGTATTTACTGAGTTCCTGCCATTTGTTGGATACTATTCTAAACGCTGTTCAATATTTAAAAAAAAAAAAAAGAAGAACTGTCTGCCATTGGATTGCACATAATACCAGAAAAATTGGAGAATTTGTTTCCCCAATTTTTAAGATAATTTTGTCTGTTCAAGATTAACTGATGGATAGTTTGCGGTAGGGAATGGACAAGTCTCCTCTCAAATTCTCTGTGTTCATTGACATTTTTTGGAGACATATTTGTACATATTTATGGGGTACAGTACAATAATTCTATACATGCATACAATGTAAAATTATCAAATAAGGGTAATTAGCATTTCCATCTCCTTAAATATTAATAACTTCTATTGATTGGAAAGCTTCATACTCATAATTACTTTGAAATATATCATAGATTGGTATAGACTATAGTTTAATTAGTAAGCTATGGAACACAAAACTAATTTCTTCTGTGTTTAGTTTCCTTATCTCAACTGTTTATATCCCCCAACCCTTGACAGTCTCTACTGACCAATGTTCCACTTTTTCTTCTGAGATGCACTTTATAGTTACCACAAATAAGTGAAAACATGTTGTACTGTATTTATCTTTTATATCTCACAGTTCCATCTACTTTGATACAAATGACAGGACTTAATATTCCATTACATAATATATGCTACATTTTCTTTTTTGTTTTTGTTTTTAAGACAGGGTCTCACTATGTAGTTGAGATTGACCTGGAACTCACTATGTAGCTCAGGCTGGTCTGGAACTCACAGCGATCCTCCTGCCTCAGATTCCCGAGTGCTGGGATTACAGGCATGCAGCACCACGCCCAGCTTGCGTGCCACATTTTCTTCATCCATTCATCCATTGATGGATTCCCCAGTAGAGTCCATATCTTGGCTATTGTGAATAATGCTGCAATAAATATGAGAATGTAGGAGTCTCTTTAATATAATAATTTCAATTCATTTGTATTTACACATAGCTGGATAACACATAGTTCTAGCTTTACTTTTATAAAGAATCATTGTACTGGAAGGGTAGTGGAAAGGTAATAAGGGAAAAGAAAAAAATAGGAGAAAATGAAAAAATGGAAATAAAATGTTTGTAAATGGGGAAGGGAGGAGGGGGTGAAGGGAGGGCAGGGACAAGGGGAAAAAATGAAAACCAAGACCTGTCATGTAAAGGTACAAGATCCCAATAATGAATGTAACTGTACTGTATACCTAAAATATACCAATAAACTCAATAATCACTGTACTGTTTTCCATAGTGATTGTACTAATTTATGTATCTACCAACAATGTTGTGTTTGAGAGTCCCCCTTTCTCTGTATTCTCACTAGAATTTATTATTTCTTGTCTTTTTTTGTAATAGCCATCCTAATTGTGGTGAGGTGATACCTCATTCCTCAATATGGTTTTAATATTTCATTCCCCTAATTATTAGTGATATTAGCATTTTTTCATGTACATGTTGGCCATTTGTATGTCTTCTTTGGAGAACCATCTATTCAGATCATTCATTTTTTTTTTTTGAGACTGGGTCTCACTATGTAGTTGAGACTGACCTGGAAACTCACTATGTAGTCCAGGCTGGTCTTGAACTCACAGCAATCCTCCTGCCTCAGCCTCCTGAGTGCTGGGATTACAGGTGTGTATCACCACGCCCTGCCATTGTCTATTTTTAAATTAGATATTTTGGCTTTCTACTGTAGAGTGTTTGAGTTCCTTATATATGCTGTATATTAATATTTTGTCAAATAAATAGTTTGACATCTTCTCCCATTCTGATGGTTGCTTCTTCATTCTGCTGTTTCCTTTGCTTTGCAGAATCTTCTTGGTTTATTATCAACCCACTTATTTATTTCTACTTTTATTGGCTGTCTTTGGGGTCATACCTAAACAACTTGTCCATACCAATGTCTTCAAGTGTTTCTCTTATGTAATTTCATTATTAGAAGTCTTACATTTAGGGTTTTGATCCATGAATTCAGGGATTTCTCAAGAATGGTGATGTAGTCCTAGCACTTGCCTGGAATGTGTGAGGCCATGAGTTCAATTCCTAGTAGTGTGAAAATAAAATTTAAAAAGTAGGCAAAACCATCAAATAAACCCAAAGCATCACTGTAAGAAATAAAATTGCTTATAAGCTATCGTTCTCACATTGTAGCCCTTCATACTATTCCAACAATACAAGTTCATACTCTCATTCTTCTCCCCAGAATCCCACAGATTTTAAAGGGAAAATGAAAGCTATGATCTCTGATCAGTACTAAAAGCTAATGGCCACAGTTCAGTTATCCAATATTGCTGTCTTCGGGGCAATGCTACATATTCAAGCTGTTCCCACCTTTTTCCCATTGTTAAGTCAATGTGAAAATAATATATTGAGCTAACTGAGATAGAAAATCAATTTTATTAGACCTATGTGGTAGCACATACTTGCAGTCCCAGCACTCAGAAGGCTGAGTTGGGAGGATAACTTAAGTCAAGAAGTCTGAGACAATACTAGGCAACTTGGTGATACCCTGTCTAAAAGAGAAACAATTGTATTTTCCTATCAATAAATTCCTAATAAGTGTGATTAGGATATTTTTCACATCAAGTAGAATGAGGCTTCACTAATGAGAAGAGCATAAATGTATGTCTGACATAATACCAACTGTTATTAGACATACATAATAAAATTGAATGGGGGGATGTAACTGGCATGTGTTCCCCTCAGGTGTATTGTCACAGCGGTGAAAAGCTGACTAACAAAACCGTACTGAAATGTGGGGTCATTGCTGTGACTATCTGACAATGCTACTCAGAAACCTTCGGTGTTTGGGCGAAAGAATTTGGAAAAGCATGAGGAAACAGGATAGAGAAGCTTTAAAATATTGCAAGCAGAGCTTAATGGATGATTCTGGTGTGAGTTTAGAAGATCAGAATGTTGACAGGAAGGCAGACAGTAAAGACTGTGTTCAAGAAGTTTAAGATAGAAATGAAGACTCTTTGATATTTTGTCCATGTCCTGAGACTGTATGGGCAGATTAATTTATTTTTTTCCATTAAGTTTATTGATACATTTAAAGCAAACAATACAGTTATATTTATTGAGATCTTGTACCTTTACATGATATATCTTGGTTCTTGTTTTTTCCCCAAACCCCTGCCCTCCCTTAGGGCAGATTAATTTAAAGGTGACAATTAATTTAAAGGGCAGGGAAAGTTTCAAGACAACATAGCATTCAGGCAGTAGCGTGAGCATTGCTGGCTGCTTTTAGCTAAATTTTCAATAAGGATCTGGAGCAAAAGTAGAGTAGAAAGATTTGAGAAACTTGTAGTTAGGCCAAACATTTTTAAAAAAAGAAGAATGTGTACAGTTGGGACCAACAGATGTATCACTGCTGAAGAGATTAGTGGCATTAAAAACTATCCGAGTACTTTTCATCAGGGAAAGATGCTTTGACAGCATCCCAGAAATTGACCAGACCCTACCCATCACAGGTTCAAAAGCATATAAATGTATATTGCTTTGAGAAGAGAACAGAGTACTTTGATTACTCAGGGATGCCTGGAAAAGTATTTGTCTATGTTCAGTCATCTGGGCACAAAGAAGCTGTTGCAACTGTGATCCAAGGGGGTCCAGCTACTGCTTAAGTCCAAGATAAACCTTGGCATCATCCACATGAAACTGGTTTTGCAGGCATGCAGAATGCAAGAGTTATGGGGTCACAGAAACTATCCCATATATTTCAAAGGAAGTCCTGGGAGGCCAGGAAATCAATATGTGACAGAGTAAGAATTCCTGCCAGGAGCCACTGAGAGGGTAATACATGAAGCTGGAAGTGTAAAGCCCAAAGTACAATGGAAACCAGTCAGTTAGAGGTGCCAGGAACTTGGATTGTATGCTAGAGAAAGCTACAGACAGCAGAGCAAGCCTAAGAAAGTGGCCATGTAGGCTGTAGCCAGCAAGGCATGGGGGAACAAGGCTACCCAAGCCCTTTGGAACTCACATCTTCTCCCAATAACTGACATAGAGTTAGAAGACTTAATGTTTGCCTTGTATAGTTTCAGTCTTGCCTTGATCCAATTCCTCCTTGCTATTTTCCTAGTCCTCCCACACTAACTGGAATGTGTACACTGTCCTGCTATTGTATGTTGAAAGTATGTAATTTGCTTTGCTTTTTGCATGGGATCATATCTAAGAGTTGCCTTAAGTCTCAGAGGAGAATGGACTTGGAAGTTTGAAGTGTTTGAATTGGGAACTCTTGGAAATAGACTTGAAGGAAATGGATCATGAGGGCATGACCTTTAGGACTATATCTTGTCCACGGCCCCTTCCCCTCTGGCTAATATTCTCTCTCCCTCCCTCCCTCCCTCCTGGCTACCATGAAGTGAGAGTTTTTGTTCTCTTGAAGTATTAGGCTCCAAAACAATAGAGCCAGAAGACCATGAACAGAAACCTCTAAAACCACAAGCTGAAATAAAGTTTCTCCTTTAAGTTGATTTTCTCAGGTATTTTATCACAATGGCAAAAAGCCGACTAATACATATTTCAGTCTAGGTTTCCTTTCACTTACTGGCTGTGTATCCCAGGCTGGCCTCAAACTTGAGGCAATCCTCCTACCTCAGCTTCCCAAGTGCTGGGATTATAGGCGTGCACCATCATGCCTAGATTCTTGGATAAAGCACTTTATCATTCAAATCTTCCTTTTCTGACATAAAATTGGGAGAATACCTATGTTACAGTATATCAGAATTTAATGTTTAACATATCAGGTATTCAACTAATGTTAGATGACTGTGAATCCAAAGTCAGCAGAACATCTAAAAGAACACACACATCTTTTTTTAAATGTCCTTTGGGAAAATTTATCCTCATAAATTATATATTTGATAAGTCGAATGCAGCAGAAACATTTCTTAAAACACTGTCTTCTAAGGAAGAAAAAATATCTGTCTTTTTAATGAATGTTTCCCTACTTTAATATCTCATTCAATTAAATTAGGCTGAATGGTTTTGGAAGGACTTAAATATAATATTACATAAAAGTTCGTCTGTAGCTGGGCATGAGTTTTTGCTGACACTTAATGAAATTTGTTTAATTACTCCAGTGGCTCCTGTGTTGGCTGCTGTGCTGGGGTCATTGGAAAACTCAACCCTGTGTTACGTGGGACACGAGAACATCTTCTGTTGATTGAAGGCTGTACCCTATGGAAATGTTTTAATGAGGTCCTTGAAGCATGTCCTAAGAAATGCTGTCAACACATATTCTTCCTTGTCAGGCCTTTATTTGGTCAAGAATACTCCAGAGTTCTGTCTTTCTGCCTGTGGTTTACCACATTGTCTCTCATTTGCTTTCAAATCTGGTTTAGCTGTGTTCAATGAAGCAGAGGTTCAGTGAATTAGAAGGATATCATCAACGCTGTTCCCTTAGAGAAAATCCTCCATCAGATAAATCACTAAACCAGCTACCATGTTCTGATACACAGAAGTCACATCCTTGGCACCTGATCATTCACTTGCACAAAAAAAGAAACATTCCAACATAGGGAGCAAATGGTAGGCAAAATCTGGACTTGAACTAAACTCCAGTGTAAAAAGTTTCTAAAGAAGATGGAAAAGGTAACAATTAAAGGACAATTATTTTTTTAAAAAGGACAATTATTCAGAATTTATATTTAGCTAGGTGATTTTTAAAAAAACAAATAAAAGTCCTTTTACTCTAGTAATTCATATAAACGGAAAGTTCTGATGTAACCCTGAAAGATGCAGAGTTGAGCTGGGTGCAGTTTGCATGCGCCTGTAGGCCCACATACACGAGAAGCTAAATTGGGAGGATCACTTGAGCCCAAGGATTTGAGACCAATCTAGACAACGTACTAATTGGTCTTAAATATACTAAAGCAGAATTTTCCTCATAATAGGAAATAATATACATCTAAGATAGAATTTTTTACATATCATATTCACAAAAGTCAAACACCCTACCAGCATTGTGATGGGTAAATACTCTTGTATATTGGTTACATATCATTATATTTTTTTACATATTAGAAACTAGTAACACTAATATGAAAGGCAATTGCATAATTTCTATAAGAATTACAAATGCATATTTTTTAAACTTAAAAAAATTTTTTGAGATGGCTTTGCTACGTCTCTTAAATTGCTGAGGCAGGACCTGAACTTGAAACCCTCTTATTTTAGCCACACAGAGTTCTAGGATTACAAGCCTGCATCACCATACCAAGCATGATGCCAGGCTAAATGCATATATTCTTGATACTTCAATTAGATACACTTCCTGAAGATATACTCATATATGTGCAAATTGACACAAGGTATTTTGATTTTGGGGGATTTGGGTTGTTTTTTCTTTTCTTTTTCATTTTTTGTTTGTTTTGTTTTGTTGTTGGGCTGTTTTTTGGGGGGGTTGTTGGTTTTCTTTTTGAGACAAGTTCTTGCTATGAAGTTTAGGCTGGTCTTGAACTCACTATGTAGCCCATGATCCTGCCTCAACTTCCTGAGTGCTGCTGTTACAGACACGCACCATTAAACCTGGATAACACAAAGTATATCATTGAAATACTTTAAAATACTAAAAGATTTAAAACAAGCCAAAATATCTTTTTTGGGGGGGAGGTACAGGGGATCAAACTCGGGACCTTGTACTTATGAGGCAGGCAGTGGCACCACTGAGCTAAATCCCCGGCCCCCCAAATATCTTTTAACTGGGTACTGACTGAATAAAATGTGGTACACCATACAATTGTATATTATTCAGCTGAAAAGAAAAGGAAAAATATTTTTATGTGACTGAATGATAGAAAAGTTTCATGATATATTGGTAATTATAGAAAGCCAAGTACATAACAGTGTTCAAATATGTTAGTATTTATGCGTAAGATGAGGTAAATTTAAGATATTTATATTAATGCTATGAAAATATTTATAACAATAATTTCTTAGAAAAAGGAGAGTAGGGGTGAAGGGAGGGCAGGGGTAAGGGGAAAAAATGGGAATCAAGACTTGTCATGTAGAGGTACAAGATCCCAACAATGAATGTAACTGTACTGTATCCCTAAAATGTACCAATAAACTCAATTAAAGCTGGGAAAATAATTTAAAAAAAAAGGAAAAAGAAAAAAGAGAGTAGGACAGCAAGAAATCCAAGGAAAGACCAAAGATGGGAAGGAAACTGTTCACCATATAACTTTCTAAAACTTTGGGTTTTTGAACAATATTGATATATTACCTGCTGAAAAATTTTAATCAAATTTTAACTAAATATTTTTCCTATATGAATTATTTCAAAATAAGCCTTTTATAGCATGAAATGATTTTGTAAGTGTATTTTTTTAATTTTCATTATGTTTATTGATACATTTTAGGTATACAATACAGTTACATTCATCATTAAGAACTTGTACCTTTACATGATGTATCTTGGTTCTTATTTTTTCCCCATTCTATAAGTGTATTTTTGACAATTTCTTTTTTAGTTGGATCATGGTAAAAGCAATTATATTTCAACCAGCAACATTAGTTGCTGTCTCAATTTACTTTATTTTAGATGTTATAAACCTTATTCAACACACCTCATTAAAAACTTAGACTGAAAAACTTTAAAATAACAGAGGCAAACACCTCACAAATACACCTACAAATGTTTGAATAATGTCAGTAGGTAACAAGGTAGGTGTATAAACATGTAATCAGAATAACATTTACATATTGGACATAGTAGGAAAACATAACATTAGCCACAAAAGAAAAGAAAAGAAAAAAAACAAAAAAATGAAGAAACTTTACCTGCTCGTGTTAAATCCCATGGCAAGGATGTTGGTAGTTGGGGAAACTAAGGCATGTCTTACGTACGGGTTATATGGGAAAATCTCTATAACTGTCACTCAATATAGTTGTGAATTTAAAACTGCTATTAAAAAATAAGGTTTATGTTAAGAAAAAAATTCCAGGGCAAAAAGGAAGCACTCCCTGGGGATGAGGACCAACTGATTCCCTCAGCTCTCCACTGTGAGCCTGCTGCACGGTCACAGTGGAAATCACTGCGGGGTCACTCATAACATTTAATTTTAACATAAAGTTTATAATAACATTTAATTTTTTTAATCTTATTGAGTTTATTGGTACATTTTAGGTATATGGTACAGTTACATTCATCATTGGGATCTTGTATCCTTACGTGACAGATCTTAGTTCTTATATCTCCCCCATACCCCTAACTTTGTTTCCATTTTTTCCTTTTCTCATATTTTTTTCTTGTCCCTTATTTCCTTTCACCTAGAGTTCACTGATTAGCCAATGACCTGCTCTATGAAGAAAAGTTACGTGTGGTATCACCGTTGCCTAGTGACAAAGGGCACAGGATTTTGTAGTAAGTCACAACTAGTTTAAATTTACTATATATATATATATGACCTGGGGTGAGTTTTTTCATAGGAGCTGTATCCTATCACACAGTGGATTCCTTGATTGGGTTGTTTAAATAATTCATGTAAAAAAGGTTAGCACAGACATCTACTTAAACTCAGTGAAAGAGATTTCATCCGAATCCTCTATTCTTTAAATGTCTCTCCCTATACTCTTATAGATTATACATTTGAAGAGAAACCAAAAATAAGGATTCAATATATGCAGAAAAATATGGAAATTAGTTTCTGAGGAACATTTCATGGGAGACAAAAAGAAAAGTCTCCTTTTCCCATTGCTAAGACAAAATACTGACATACAATATTAAAGGAGGAAAGGTTTATTTAGCTCATATTTCAGAGGTCTCAGTCCATAGTTGGCTGGCTCCAAGGCAGACTGGCACATGGCAGAGGGACAACAGTTCATGGCTGTGTGAAAGAGCAAAAGCAAGAAAGCAAGGGAACTTAACAGCATCTTTCTGCCCCTTTTATTTTATTCATACTACTTAGGGCAGGTAGCACTCACACCTTTTGCTTTGCGCCATGAATCAATTCTTGGTGTCACACACTCCAGATCCAGCCACTTCTGAAAAATCCCCACTTATGACCACATGAGGCTTTGGGGAGACATCTAGAGACAAGCCATAACATCACATCTAACCAAACGAGCTCACAAGTAGTGTAGAAGCTCTATAAAGAATGTAAGGGATTAGGCCGGGTGTGCTGGTGCGTGCCTGTGATCCTAGCACCCAGGAGGCAGAGACAGGAGGATCAGCACAAGTTCAAGGATAGCCTGGGCTGCATAATGAGCTCAAGGAGAGAGTGAACTACATAGCAGAAACTAATTTAAAAAAAAAACAACAAGGAATTCAATGGATTTCTAGATCTTATCCTTCTTTAAATATTGAAACACTTTTAGGAGAGTAATCCATTCACATATAGCATCACACTTTAATGTTACTTTAGTAGCTAGCCACATAACTCATCTTAGAGAATAGTTTCTCTTGGTGAAACAGAATCCTTATGTGCCATTTCGGCTGTGGAGAGTTTTTAGGGCAAGTTTGCATGTGGCAGGAATGAGACAAAGAGCAAAACTGTCCTGCCTAAGAAAAGAACAAGGACTTGTGGAGTTAGGGGCAGTTAGCAGAAAGCGCAGACTTGGAAGTCAGGAGAAAGGCAGGGCTAGGCCCTCCCTTCCGGCCAAAGAAGACTGCAGCCTTCCCTTGGCAGGAACAGCAAAGGGCTAAATTAGCCAGTTCACACTCACGACCATCATGAGTTTGTTCAAAGCTACCTAGAGATGCATAATATTAAATTGAGCTCTTTAATGCATTCTGATGTGGGGAGACCATATAATCATAAGGCTTTACTTAGGTCTATGCTTATCTTTGTACATAGTTAGGGCCATAAAACTAGAAGAACAGAAAAAGGCTATTGTGAAATAAGATAAATGAGAGTCCCATGTGTTATAAAGAAATTCAAGCAGTTCCTATGATGAAAAATACATAAATATACATACATACTATAGATTTCCTAAGTATAATACATCTCATAATGGATTCATTTATAAGTATATTAATATGATGAAAGAAATGATGAAATTTGGTTCTTTGCCTGAAGAAAGACTTATAAATAGTAAAACTGGTGAGATGTCGAATGATCCTAAAAATAGGAAAGCTTCCACTGTAAAACCCATCACCTACAGGAAATAATGAGAGAAACACAGCTTCACTCTGTGGAAAACATTCACCAAGTCATAGCCTAAATAATTCCCTTCATTTGACCATAAACCTATCAAAACTTTATGGAATGTAGTTATTCTATTCATGCAGTAACTGCATTCAGTAAGCCACTCATGCTGTAGCCCTCTTAAATAATAAGAAGGGGAGGCTGGGCATGGTGGCGCACGCCTGTAATCCCAGCACTCAGGAGGCTGAGGCAGGAGGATCACTGTGAGTTCGAGACCAGCCTGGGCTTCATAGTGAGTTCCAGGTCAGTCTCAACTACGTAGTGAGACCCTGTCTCAAAAAAAAAAAAAAATGAAGAAGAAGGAGAAAGAGAAGGAGGAGGAGGAAGAAGAGGAAGAGGAAGAAGAAGGATGAGGAGCAGGAGGAGGAGGAGAGATAGGCACACTTTTGTAGGGCTTTATCTCTAAAAGAATTTGAGTATCAATGTAAATCTTCAGAATCCTGAGGAATTTCCTACTGAAATTAACAGTTACCAACACTATAACTTACTCCTCTTAGGCTCCTCAAAATATTTATTTTTCAAATCTAGCAATTTAAAATGAATCATCTTATCCTTTAAAGAATGAATACAAGGGTGAAGGGAGGGCAGGGACAAGGGGAAAAAATGAGAACCAAGACCTGTCATGTAGAGGTACAAGATCCCAATGATGAATGTTACTGTACTGTATACCTAGAATGTACCAATAAACTCAATGAGACAGAGGAAAAAAAAGAATGAATCCAAGAGGTTTATAATCAGATACTGATTCTGAGAAAACTGACTGTCAGCTATAGAAACAAGAGAACAGTCATTTAATGAAAACTGACACAATATCAATGTGTGCTATAAAAACCTTAGAAGTTTTTTTCTCAGTACAGTATCATGGAGACTCTACCAATTTGATGTACCGACACATATACTCATCTTTTCTTTTTCTTTATATTTGTACATGGCGTGATGCTTATGCTTGTAATCCACAGTGCTTGAGAGCAAACTGTCACCAAGTGCAGTGCACACCTTTAATCCCAGCATTTGGGATGCTGAGGCAGGAGGATTAAAAGTTTGGTGCTGGCCTGGACTACATAACAAGTTCGAGCTAGCCTGGATGACATAGTGAGACCTCATCTCAAAAAGAAGGCAGGAAGGAATGAAGGAATGGAGGGAGGGAGGGAAGGAGGGAAGAAGGAGGAGAAAGAAGAAAGAAAGAAAGAAAGAAAGAAAGAAAGAAAGAAAGAAAGAAAGAAAGAAAGAAAGAAAGAAAGAAAGAAAGAAAAAAAGAAAGAAAGAAAGAAAGAAAGAAAGACCATCAATGGCTATAGCCACACAATGCACAACAGCTAAGTAGCTAAGTTCTAGAAATAACCTAGATGTCCATCAACAAACACATAAAATTATACATAGATAGATAGATGAATATTATTCAGACATAAAGAAGACTGAAATCATGTCTTTTGCAAGGAAAATGAATGGAACTTGAAACCATAATGATAAGTGAAATAAGTCAGGCACAAAAAGTTAAATATTACTTGACTTCTCTTACAAAATAAACCTAAAATGTAAATAAATGAGCAAAATTAAGGAGAGATGGAAGAAACTAAGAAGGAAGAGTTTTTTGGTGATACGAAAGGGGATCAAAGGGAAGAGAAAGCTAAGGGAGAGCAGGATAAAGGGATCAAAAACAATCAAAATATGCTACACCTATGCACCAATTCCCCAAAATGAACATCAGTATTATGGATTGCATACATACATTGATAAAGAACAAAAAAAATTCCTACTGCCATTTCGCTAGGCAAACTATATAGCTCAATTTTGAATATGCTCTAGAACACATAAATATAATTTAAATAAAATTTTGCTTACACTTTTAAATGTAAAACTGAAAGCTATAGCCAGTAAAAAATTCACTTAATACCAAATGTTACTTATTAATAATATATATTAATATGTTAAGGGCCAGGGATTTAGCTCAGTGGTTCCAGCACCAGCCTGGCAAGCACAAGGACCCAACTTCGATCCCTGGTACCAAAAAAAAAAGTCATTAATGTAAATTAACACTCATGAAAATTCCCAAAATAAGAGCTGGAAGGTTCTGATACCTCAGTCCTGTCCTCATAGTACACAATACCATCCATGAGAACTTTCAAAGGTATAGATGGTTCAACATGTTAAAGAGGATTATCCCTTTTGTAAAAGGATAATGTAATCCCAGCACTCTAGAGGCTGAGGCCAGTGGACTGCTGTGAGTTCAAAGCAGCCTAAATTACAGAGCAAGATCTTTTCAGAAACAAACAAGCAAAAAACCCAATGCCACAAACAATAAAAAAGTGCAGTTGCTCAATTTGTAGGTCAGCTATTTTTTTAAACTCACCCTGTGATTTTTGAAGTTTTTGAAGCTATGGAGTCATTAATTCATCCAATGCTAGAAATCCATTTCATAAGGTGCAACTGACCCAGTTGAGAAGATCAGAAGACGATGTGACTTAATAGAAACCTCCCAAATCTTAGTCTTCACCCTCTTTCCTCACTGTTCCTGGGAGCAGGAAAAAACTAAATGTGGGTCTTGGGCACAAAACTGACATTAACTTGTCTTCTACTGTATTTTTCAGAAATGAAAATGTGTAATGTTTAAAATTTCTAAGCAAAACCGTGCTTTGAAATTTTAAAAAATGGAAGCAAAAACCTCTGTAGTTCTACAACAAAATCTGAACTTTTCAGAGGAGTGCTTGAGAGGCAACCCAGAGTCCTCTTACTGAGCTATATCCTTACCTCTCCACCTTTTTTAAATTTTTAAGACAAGGTCACAATTGTTAAATTGCCCAGGTTGGCTCAAGTTTGTAATCTTCCTGCCTCAACCTCCCAGAGTGCTGAGATTACAGGCATGCACCACCATGCCCAGCTCTGAGTATAAATTTTAACAGAACTAAAATTTGGAGGCTTACCCTCTGCTCCGACCACAGCCTGAGTAGCTCTAGGTTCCCTTTGTTTATCAGCATCCAGCTGCCTTCCCTGAGGCTGCCCACCAGTCTACCCGCTAGTGAAAAAAGGCATAGTCTTCATGTGCTACATAGTTTTGTACCTCTTCAATCAAAAGTTTAAAAGTAAGATTATGCTGACATGCAAACTGTTTCTGCCTTCAATTCACAACTTCAGACTGATCTCACTCTATGTAGTGGAAGGAAAAAAATCTACGTCTACAGTCATTTATGTGATTGGAGTTTTTGCTACAGGTGAACAGATATTGCCATCTACTGTTGAGAAAAAATAAATGTTCAGCCTTATTGAAGTTTTGACAATAAATTTTAATGGCCTAATGATAGTCAGTTACTCCTCTCTTACACAACTGTTTCATATTTATAAAGTAATCTGAGAATTAAACAAAGCAGAAGATATAATAAACTAGAAATTTTTCTTCCCCAAAATCAGAAAAATTGCTATGTGTAATTATTCTTGCTTTGATTAAAGGTTGAAAGTAAATCATGTTTTATTGCTTTCTGTTTGGCCTATCATATTAGCTACTACAACAAAGGAGAAGAAATGCAAGTAGAAAGTCGGTTTAAATTATCTTAACTTCATTTCAAAAGTTAACTTGATATTGGTCAATTTAGTTTCTTTGTTTTCCCATAAAATGACTAGAAGCACACAAATATTAAGCTAAAATATAGAGAAAGCCACATTAAGACAAACAGTTACCATCCAAGTAATGTGCCTAAGTCAGAGAATCCAGCCACACACACACTCTCCCCCTGTGATGGGAGGCAGAATTCTGAGTCTCCGGATCAATCCATGATGAAGAAGGACCAGGCTCTGTTCCAGTGGCTGGTGTTGAACTGGGGGAAAATGATTTGCTGGCTGAAATTCAGGGATTTTTTTTTTTACATAAAAAATTATTTTCCTCCTTAAAGGATATTTATTTAACTCTGTCAACCAAGCATCACACCCCATCTCACGTCAGCTATTTAATGGGAGAAGCACATGCCACATGTGATATGTGGACGGTGCAAAACAATCCCTCAACATGAACGTCTGTGGAGAGAAGGGAAAGAAACCTTTCATCTTTGCAGTGTGTTAGGCCAAGTACAAAAGCCCGTTATACACTATGAACTGTGGATGGTGTGGATGGTGACATTGGTGTTTTTTTTAAATTAGTATTTTGCTAATAGGCATTAATAAAACTAAATATTAATTAATTAATTAACTCTGGTTCCAATCATTACTACCTTTTTTCTCAGTACTGGGGATCAAATCCAAGGATTATTTACCACTGAGCTCATCCCCAGACATTTTTATTTTGAGTCAGGGTCTCACTAAATTTCCCAGTTTGGCCTTTAACTTTTTTTTTGGTACCAGGGTTTAACCTCAGGACCTTGGGCTTGCAAGGCAGGGGAGGTGCCACTGAGCTAAATTCCAGCCCTGGCCTTGAACTTTTGATCCTCCTACCTCAGCTTCCTGAGTAGCCATGACTACAGGTCTCCACCATGAGCCTTGGTTCACTATGACTTATTGTACTGGCTTCTTTAAAGTATTCACTCAGATGTTCATAATAATGGCATAATAGTTACTGTTTATAAAACATCCTCAAACTTGTACAATGTACTTGACCACTTAACAAATGGCTAATAGATAACAACAATGTGCCCAGCTCTCACAAACATCGGAAATACAAAGTTAAAAGGAAACTATCTCATTCTCATTCTTTTTTTCTTTTTGATACCAGAGATCCAACTCATGACCTTGCGCTTGTGAGGCAGGTGGTGGAACTACTGAGCCAAATCCCTGGCCCCGGAAACTATCTCATTCTTCATGTTGCTTCACAGTTTAGGTTAGGCAACAGGGAAGCAAGCCTCACAGCTGGATTTGAAAAACAGTATTAGAAAGATAAGGACAGAAGAGTGAAAGTGCACTATATAAAATAAGAGACAGCAAATCACTTTCTGCTCTGAAGGGTGCTGCAAGAACCTAGGAAGGCATGAGGGATACAAAACTGAATAACACATGATCCAGCAAAGAAGAGATACTCCCTGAGAGCTATAGGTCACTGTTGGATGTTACATGCTCCGTGGGCACTGGCAAGCAAACGTGGTGAGGGAGTGTCTCTCAGAGTTGTTCCAGGGATATATGCTTAGCGTCACACAGAAAAATATAAAATAAAAGCGGTGGGAGGAAAATTGGCTAACAGAAAAAAGCAGAGCGCACAATCCCCTTAACTCTTGTTCCACAGCTTGGGCCCTGGATAGACAGTCCACGTGCCCATGGCTAATGTTCCAGTGAAGAGGGGCTGCCCCATACTCCATGGAACACATCTATGCCCGTGACGTGGGCACCTGTGCTCAGGGAAGTGGCCTTGATAGACAGGTAGGACCTCTGGCTCAGGGGCTGGTATCGGCCTGTTCATGATCCTGTGGCTGTCCAGGAGCTGTAGCTCACTGCAGCAGCTCAGCATTGGCAGAGCCCTGCTGGCCTAGGAAAAATCAAAATTCAAAATCCCAAGCACTATTTCTACTCAATGGGTATCACTTTTGTGGCATCATAAAGCCAAAGAAGTCATAAAATACAACCATCAGTAGTTGAGAACCATCTGCACCTCTAGACCTATTGCTCCCAAGAAGAGCACAGAACGGAGAACTGAAGGCTCTCATTTGCCACACCAAGATGTTGGTTAGAAAAACCTCAGGTATTGGGGAGCCACCAACTGCTCTTGGGCAGGGAAGTCAGAGGCTGTGATTTATATCTGAAAGAGGTCAGCAGCACTGTGGGAGATAGGGAGAAGAGGGGACCAAAGGGACTGACCCGGAAGAGAAGCAGAGAGTGAGGGGACAGTTAGGAGAGATGCCCCCAGAAGTAGAGTGGACAGGACTTTGCTGCTCAGATCAGAACAGGAGGGCAAGAGCAGAGCCTGAGATTGCCTAAGAGTGATAAGACGCAATGGGGAAAGGGAGATACAGGAGGAGATGAGACGATAAAGCTACTTTAAAACACTTTTGATTTTGACTTTAGATTCACAGGGAAGTTGCAAAGATCATATAGACGCATCCCATATACCCTTTGCCTACTCTCCCTCCACACACGATGAGGACATCTTATGCAACTACAGCACCATGCCAGAGCCAGGACATTCACACTGGTACAGTGTGTGTGTGATGCTGTCATTATAGCACATATATGGATCTGTGTGGCCAATAATGTGATCAAGATGCACAATGATATTATCCACCCCCTTAAGTTAAATCCAACCACCCGCTTCCCTCTACCACCCCGCCCCCGGCAATACCTGATCTGTCTTCCATCTCAACAATTTTGTTCTTTTAAAGATGTATGTAAATGGAATCACAGAGTATGTAAGCTGGTGGGATGAGCATTTCATATTTCATCATATATTAAAATTGAAGCGTGATGCCTGAGATGTAACCAAACTTGCTTATACTGTACAGAGGGGTTTTTTTTTCCTATTTAGTCCAAGTAATATTCCAAAGTATGGATATAGTGAGGTTTTTTTAACCATTCCCCCAATGAAGGACAGTTTGTTTCTAGTTTGGGGGTAATAAAAATAATAGCCCCAAGTTTGATCCCTAGCACTACAAAAAAAAAAAAAAAGAAACAAACTACATGGGGAAAGGGGAGGTTGGAAGGTAAAAAGAAAATAAAAATAAGCCCAAAGTTTGATCCCTAGAACTAAAAAAAAAAAAAAAAGTAACAAACTACATGGGGTAAGGGGAGGTTGGAAGGTCAAAAGTAGCATTGCTTAAGGGAGATCCTGCTTACCTTCGATTTTATTAATATACAACATAAAATTCAGGTACTAATAGCTCTCTAATACAGTGTTTTTATACTCATACGGTAAGATAATCACCTTAAATCACTTGATAAAAGGTAGTTTGAATATTAGAAGAACAATGAAATTTTTGCCTGTGAAATAGACTATAACTTCACAGAGGAGGAAAAAGAAGCAATAAAACCAAGCACAGTGGCTTGCTCTTGTAATTCCACTGCATTTGAATCTTGCCTGAGCAACTTAGTGAGATTCTGCTTCAAAATAAGGGGTGAAAGGGATATTGGCAATGAGGCTCAGTGCTAAGGTCCTGGGTTCACTCTTCCGTACTGAAAGAAGAGGGAGTAGGGCTGGGGATTTAGCTCAGTGGTTCCGCCGCCTGCCTGCAAGGACCCGAGTTCGATCCCCGGTACCAAAAAAAAAAAAAAGAGGGAGAAGAATGGGGGTCGGGAGGAAGGGAAACTATAAAGAGGAGGAGAGGGAGGAGAAAACGAAGGGGAAGAAGGGAGAAGGGAGAAGGAGGGAGAGGAGAAAGAGAAGAGGGAAGGGAGAAAAGGGATAGGGAAGGAGGGGGAAGAGAAGGAGCAGAAGGAAAAGCAGATGAGAAGGAGGAGAAGGAGAAGATGCATCTATCTGACGGCCCATTTCCTTTCCTTACCCTTTTCTGTCCTGAGGCTGATCCCTCTTCTAGGTTTGCGTACTACCTTCCTGGAAACCACCCCCAATTTGCCCCTTTCTTCTGTTCGCTCACATCCATGCCATAAAATCTCTACCATTGATTTATCTATAAAGTATAACCCAAATCAGTCCCCTTTTTCTCTTCCTCTACCACCTAGTCCCTTTTTCTACCCATTTTACTCTGACAAAACACCCTGTTCATTTTTCATGATCCTGTAATTACTGTACATATTTACTAGCTTATTTATCTGTACCTGCCTTCCCTAGTTTACTGCCTAATTTCAGAGACAATGAAATTTGGTCATCCCAATGCCTGATGTTCCTGGGATGATGCTGACACATAGCAGGTTCTCAATAAATATTTTTTAGATGAATGAATGTATAAAAAGAAAGATAGAAAGATCAAACATCTTGCAAAACAGTTTAGAAAGGGCCAGGTTTTTAGCTCAGTGCCTCACAAGCTCAAGGTCCTGAGTTCTATCCCCGGTACAAAAAAACAGTTTAACAGTTTGGAAAATACTGATATAAATATGTGAAACATAAAATACTATGACTAAGGGGGTGAAGCGAGGGCAGGGACAAGGGGAAAAATGAAAACCAAGACCTGTCCTGTAAAGGTACAAGATCCCAATAATGAACGTAACTGTACTGTATACCTAAAATGTACCAATAAACTCAATGAGGAAAAAATAAAAAATAAAAATAAATAAAACTTTAAAAAAAGAAAGAAAATACTATGACTGGATCGTTGAGCTCTATTTAAAAATAAGTATCTGAATTCCTGATGTAAAAAGCCAAATAAGGTCAGAGTTAGCGTGGGGGAAGGATAAAAATTTTTATAGGAGCAAAGTACAGGAAATAGTGAACTCAAACCATTCACCATTCACACTATTCTCCTTTGATATCTGCTTCCTGAATAAATCTATTTTAATGCTATTATCATTTATCACCAGAGAAAATTACATTGATAAACAGAAAAAAAAATCTAGCTGAATAAAAAACATGTTTTTTCTTTTGGTTTCTTGTTTTGTTTTTTTGAGACTGAACCCAAGGCCTTTGCACTAAGCTATATTCCCAGCTCTTTTTATTTTTTATTGTTAGACAGGGTCTCACCGAGTCTCTGAATTCCCCAAACTGGTCTCAAACTTTCAATCCTCCTTGCTTAGCTTCCCACAATGATGGGATTACAGGCATGCACATCACAGAACTCCATTTTGTCCAAATAGAGAGGCAGATATCTGTTAATATGAAAGTCAAATGTTAGAATGCTCATCAACAGCAGTGCTAGTTTTTGCTATAGCCATATTGTGATAAATATCAAATGAAGCTGGGCGTGATGGCACAGGCCTGTAAACCCAGCACTCAGGAGGTTAAGGCAGGAGATCACCTTCAGTTCAAGGCCAGCCTTGGCTACATGATGAGTTCAAGATCAGCCTGAGCTACATAGTTTGACACTGTCTCAAAATAAATAATAAATAAAAAGATAAATACTAAAGAAAGATTTATTCCATAACAGAATGTTGGACAGCCATCTTAACTAACTTTTTAAAGCCATTTAAAAAAATTTAACTTTGCTACTTTATGTGCATACAGAAAGTCACAATGAGATTCATTGTTTTATACATTTAATATGTGCAAATAATTATAATAAATTTGTCTGAGAAAAAAATATACTAGAGAATATTCTCAAATCAGTGATAACATCATTCATATGAATCATTCTGTAATAACCAACCTATCAAATAAGGTGAGAATTAGCACTGCAAAAAGGAAAAAAAGGGGAGTGAAAGATGCAGGACAGAGAACTGTGAGTTTTCATTATTATGTATCTCATTACTGAAAAGCTACACGACGGACATACACAAAGATCCTTTCATTTCTAAGTATAACCATTCCAAGCACACTCTTTGGTCCCAGATTCCTAATTTTGAGACTTCCATACCTGAATAACATACTGTTCTGACCCTGTGAATTATAGCCCCAGGGCTTTGCAATTTGATACTATGAATAACCACAAAGGAGTCTGGGACATATGGTAGTTACATCTCAAATAGGAGGAAATTTACATGCAACTATAGCATCTGAAAGTTGCATGCTGTCTGTAGAAAGGGCAAATCCTCTGTGGTGGTAAAATAACATTACAACTAGGGGATCTGTTCTCTGCCCCAGTAGTCACCGTGTCCAGGGAAGAAGAGAACTGAATAGGAGAATACTGGGTCCTCAAAGTCTCTCAAGCAGGCTCCTGTGTTGAGGAGAACATTTTCTTCTAGGACAGAAGCTACCCAGGGAGAGGGCCACAGCTCAGTTAGTTGGTAAGATAGTAATCCTGTAGCAGTCTTGCCAATCTTCCTTCATTGATTTGAGAAATTTTGAGTGGAAGCAACAAAAAACCTACTCCAACTGGCTTAAATAATCAAGGTGATTGCTCAGCTCTCCTATTTGCAAAGTCCAGAGGTAAGCTTTTGAGTATGGTCTGTTCAAGCTCCACTTCTCTTCCTGTTTCTCTGGGCTCTGTTTTTTGTTTTGTCAACTTCAGTTTCAAGTATCTAACAGCAACAATACTGATTGCATACTTCTTCACTCCCATTCAAGGGGAGAGACCCTTAAGTCATTCAACCATTAAACTGAAGTTTCGCACTTCAAATAGATTGCACAATCTCAGAACCAATCAGGATGACAAGGGAGAAAGGGATTCCTGGACAAAGGCAAGGGTCAACCCACCCTACCTATAATGCAGGGCTGCAACAATGCAGGAAAAGAGTGTGATGTAGGAGATGCCTGTCCATATCCAGCCTCATTGTTACCCTTGACAATGACCGCTATGACGCAGAAACACATACACATACACCCACTTGAGAAACATTCAGTGTTTTCAGCCATTCCTTCCCTTCCGTCTTTACTTTCTGATTTGTAAAAAGTAATGGCAATAAAAGCAAGGCAGGAAAAAGAATGGGGGAAAATAAGACAGGGAAGATGCAACTTGGCCATCATTCTAGTCATAGAAGGGCTTTGAAAGATTGAATGACTCAACCTGCACTGCTATTCAAGATCTGTAGCTGTAGATCTAGTGCTCTGGACCAGCAGATGTATATATGTGGTGAGCAAGCAAAATTCTATTTTAGGAAATTCTAGATGAGAAAGTAAAACAGGTAGACCTCCCAAAGTTACTATACAACTCTGGTCAGTAACTCCTTCAAACCAAATATTACCCTTTCTGTTAGTCATGGACTCTTAATGATTAAGAAAGAAATCTAAAAACATGTACAACAGGCAAAAAATGAAAGCAAATTAAATATTTGTTAACAACAGGTGAAGTGCTGATAGATTATGGTACATCTATTCAGTGCAACATGAGGCCACAAACAATTTTAAACAATGATTTTGAAAGCTAATGACACAAAATAATGCTTATGATTTATTACTAAGTTTAAAAGGTCAAATTCGAAATATTCATGTACAATGCACAGGTAAAAAGAGACTGGAAAAATATCAAATGATAGTAAGTTTCACTTGTTTGATTACTTTCTATTCACTTTTTGGCAATACTGTTAATTTTTCAACTGAGAAAATTATAAAACGTTATTAATTGCAGATATTTACTTATCAGTTTGTCTCTGTTCTACTATAAGAGTTATTATTGAGGGGGTCATTTCTTTGTCCCAGTAGCACTCATTCATTTATTCTCAACAGTAAGTATTAACCACTGCAATGGTTTGGATACAGTATGGCTCCAAAGGTCCATGCATTAAAGTCCTGGTGCTCTTGGGAAGTGGCAGAAATGTTAAAACATGAGGTCTGGTGGGAGGTCATCAGATCACTGGGCACATGGGACCCTGGTGCCTTTCTCTTTTTGCTTTCTGACCCTGAGGTGACTGGTTTTGTCATACCATGTTGTACTTACTGCCTTGCTATGGGCCCAAAAGCAATGGGGCCAATACACCACAGACTGAAACCTCCAAAACTATGAGCCAAAGTGAACCTTTCTCTTTATAAGTTTGTTGTCTCAGTTATTTGTTACAGTAAGAAAAAGATGTTTAACAGGAGTACCTATTACAGAGTAGAAATATATCAATGAGCTAGGTGACTGTGTCTGTAGCCCACACTTACAGACCAGTGAAAGACAAGATACTGAGCAGATCATTTACTACAAAGCAGGAAAATAAATAGATAACCAACAGAATGTCTAAGAAGAAAAAGAATTTGCTGAAATGCTTCTAAGTAGTAACTAAGTTGAGACTTGCAGATGAAAATGTGCCAGGAAGTGCAATTAGGTAAAGAACCTAAGGGGAAAAAGAGCCTGGCAGGTCCCAGGAACACAGAAGAGGCTAAATGAGGTTGGAGAATAAATGAGGACCAGATCATGCAAAGCCCCGATTAGAATTTTGGATTTTATTCCAAGTTCAAGGTGAAACCATTGAAAAGTATGTAGAGAAGATCTATGACTCACTTTGCCATTTAATAAGATCACTCTGGCTACATGGTGAAAAACAAACTGGCAGTGAGTTAGAAACGAGTTGGCAGTGGCAAAGAAGATAAATTAGACTAGAAAGCTTCAGGCTATGTTTTTGAGATTAGACAGAGGATACGTTGGGCAGAGTAAAATCTCAAGCATGGTGCCCATATTATCGTTTTAAGCAACTGAGTGTATGACTGAAGAAGAAATAGATTTTGGAAGGTTAAAATGAAGAAGTTGGTTAAATCTAAATAAAACAGAATTGTGCCTTATAATGTTTATAGTATCTTTTTGTATAGGAAGACCTTTAAGGATGGGGAATGTTTTTCACCTTTGAATTTTGAACACCCTGAAAAAAATTCAGCATGTTCAAAAAAAAATCAGTTGGGAGGCTGAGGCAGGAAGATTGCTGTGAGTTCAAGACCAGCCTGGGCTACATAGTGAGTTCCAGGTCAGTCTCAACTACATAGTGAGACCGTCTCAAAAAAAAAAAAGAAAAAAAAAGCATGTTGCAGAGCGAGCCTCCAATGGTATTTGTTAAATGAATATCACAGCTTTAAAAATATTTCATCAGGGGCCAGGGATTTAGCTCAGTGGTTTGGTGGCCTGCCTTGCAAGAGCAAGGACCTGAATTCAATCCCCATACCAAAAAAAAAAAAATTTCATCAATTCAAGTGTATACTAAGATTCTATTTATTGGGACTGAAGTAGTTCAGTGACAAGAGTATTTATCTTGAATATGCAAAGTCCTACATTTGATCCCCAGCAATGGGGAAAAAATATTTTAGTACAAATTTCCAACAATGAATGTCATTATATTATATACATTAAATGCACCAATAAAATGAATTTTTAAAAAAGATTTTAATTATTGTAAAAAGCCTTTCAGTTTTCTTCATGAAAGCATAGAAGAAAAAATTGGCAGTTTTTCTTTAACCTAAAAAGAAAATTTTAAACTATGAGATTCTTATTAATTCTTTTTTGTTTAGTTTTCTGTAAAGTAACATGGGGGTTAAAAGCTTTAATGTGTGTGTTTTAATTCTTGGGCCTGCTACAGACTTTCCTCAAGTGATTTTTACCTCCCAGTGTTTCAGCTTCTCCATTTGCAAAAGGGAGATAATGGTGGTTGCCTTATCTCACAAGGATGTCATGAAAATAAGTCAGATAAACTGCCTTAACCTCCTTGGAGAGGGGCTCTGGAAAGGAAGGATTATTAGATATGATGATGAATACCTAAGACTTCAAAGATATTTTTAATTTCCCCCCAAGTCTTTGAATATGTTAAGCTTCTGAACAGAACTGGGTTAGGTGTTTATATATTTCTGGCAAGCTTCACCTCTTGTTAAAGCAGTAAATGCTCATTCTTTGATAACTCTGCTTCCTTGTTTGTATACTTGAGAGATGATTATCACCTGGCACAGGAGGTCAAGTCGAACTTCTTGGTACCATTACAATTCCATTGTAGCTTTAATCAAGTTTTTCTTTCAAGGTTGAAAAATAAATCATTTGGTTCACTGTAGCAAACTACTAGCATTTTTTAAAAGATGATTGTTAAATTTGCAACTGTATTTTACAAATGATATGTATAGTATTTTTTTTCATTTTAGCTGCAATACCTTCTTCAAAAATTAATTATCTAAAAAATTCAGTATTTATATTTATTGATGCATTTTTGATAGGTTTTTCCTAAATTGCTTTTAATAGCTTTAATTTGCCTCTTAATGTTTCTAATATAGACAGCAATGGTTCAACCATAAATATCATGGAAATAATCAATAAATCCCAAGACAAAATGCAGGATAGTCAAACAATATCTAGAGCAATGTCTTATTGTGGCAGGCCAGACATTTAGCTCAGTGGTGCCGCCACCTGCCTTGCAAGCTGCACAAGGTCCCAAATTCAATCCCGGTACCAGAAAAACAAAAAAACAAAAAAACAAAAAAACTCTCAGAGATTATTATCACTTCTGGTCCCTCTCAGCATATCCCTTAACTATCTACTACACAAATCAAAACCACTTCTTCCACAAGGAAGATCGCTGTGAGTTTGAGACCAGCCTGGGCTACATAGTGAGTTCCAAGTCAGTCTCCACTACATAGTGAGACCCTGTCTCAAAAAATCAAAAAAAAAAACAAAACAAAACCACTTCTTCCAAAGTCAGTCTACTATATAGTGAGACCCTGTCTCAAAAAATCAAAAAAAAAAACAAAACAAAACCACTTCTTCCTGGGATAGCACACACCCATGAGTACTATACAATCACTACCTGCAATGTACCAGAGTAAAACAGATCTCTCCTCTCCTTAGTAATACCAGTTCCTCTTACATATAGTACCCATGTTTTCCCCTCAAGCACTCTTCACTTCATAGGATATCTATTTGCACATATAGAATTTAAAGTTGGGTATCTTTAAAATTATATTCCCAGCCAGGCATGATGACACATTCCTGAAATCCCAGCACTCTGGGAAGCTGAGGCAGGAGAATTGGCAAGCTCAGGCTTAGCTTGGGCAACTCAATGATTTAGAAAAATTTTGTCTCAAAAAAAAGGAAAAAAGGCTGGAGATGCAGTTCAGTGAGAAGCCCCTGAATTTGATCCCCAGTACCAAAAAAAAAGCTAGCTCCTTGGCTAGGTCAGAACATTTTGTTTGCTTGGTTTAGTTTTTTGAGACAATGCCTTGCTATATAGTTCAAACTGACCTTGAACTTGCAATGATCCTCCTGCCTCAGCTTCCCCAATGCTGGGATTATAGGCGTGTGTCACCGCACCCAGCATGCTAGGTTCAACTGCTAAGAGTGTTAGATCATGGTGATATTTTCATTCCCATTTCTTGTTTCCTTTTTATCCTAAGGAATAAATAAGAATTTGAGGTAGCACAAATGAAAACACTACACACTTTGATACTTTGCTAGGAGAAGAGATATAAACAAAAGTAAAAGATAGTTATAGGAGCTGGGCATGTTGGCACATCCCAGCACTCAAGATTTGGAGTCCAGCCTGGGCTACATAACCAGTTCAAGGCCATCCTGAACTACAGAGATCCTGTCTCAAAAAACAACAAACAAAGTTATGGGGAAGTGTCCTGATCTTGGAGCCCCATCAGGATCTAATAAAACAAGACACTGAAGGATGTGCTCATCTTCCAGGCAGAACCATGGAGCAAATGCCCTGGGCCCTACAAATAGGGAAGGAATAGGACTATTAAATTTAATTTTGAAAGTTCTGCTTTCAGTCATATCCACAGGGGCTTAAGACAGGTAACAATAATGTAGTCTCCTCTCAGACACATTTATCTTGGGTACACCTTGAGTGGTAGGTGGCCCAACCTCCATACTTCTAAGGAAGGAATTCCTGACTTCTGGTATCACTGAATTTGCCTACCAGTGATGGTGAATTTTTTAGAGCTTTCAAACAGCCTGCTGTGGCACACATGCCATCAGTTCACCACCAGTGGGTATACCAAAGGTCATTAACAGCCTACCATGGAGCCAGATTTATTCCCAAAGATTATTTGATTGAGCCATTATAATTACTTCAGATACCAACAATGTGAGCTAGTCCAAATTTTTCAGGTAAAAGACAAAATCTTCCACAAGATTTTCCTTACTTCAGACACCAGCTACAAGTTAGGGAGCCTCTAAGTCACTCTCTCCCGATCAGCTACCTACAAATCAGGGGTTTCCCAGAGGCCAACCTCAGGTTGACTAACTTGCTACAATATCTTAGAGAACTCAGGAGAGCATTATACTTATAATTACAATTTTTTTACACCAAAAAGATTCAAGACAGAATCAACCAGAAGAGACCAATAGGGTGATAGCTAGGAAGGCCTCAAAGACAAATCTTCCATCTTCTTCCCCTCACATCCTCCTAGCCCATTAACATGGGACAATATCCAGGTTTTCCAAACAGGGAAGTTCATTCACACTTTAGTGTGTCTAATATTTTTATTCTGGATTCTCTATGAGCATGACTGTTCGAATCACTGGTCATATAACTCAGTCTCTAGTCTCTTGCCCCTCCAGGGAGTTGCATTAATATTGGGGAGCCCAACACCCAAACCCTCTAATCACATGGCTGGGCTTTCTGACCAGCTTCTAGCTTGAGCCATCCATTAGCATAAACTATTAAGTCCAAAAGGCACACCATGAGTAAGAAAGACATTCCTCCTACTCCAGGAAACCCAAAGGTTATAGCTACTTCCCAGGATTCAGAAACAAAAGCCAGTCAGATTATTTATGCACCAATATACTACTAAAATTTTATTTCCAATTAGCTACCAGATTTTTAAATATAGTAGTGTTGACACACAAATCTAACTTGCTGTGGCTGGGAGGATAGCTCAGTGGTAAAATGCTTGCCTAACATGTGGGAGGCCCTGGGTTAGATCCTCAGCACCATTAAAAAAAAAAAAACAAAAATCTTATGCTGAGTATAGTGGCAAATGCCAGTAATCCCAGCACCCAGGAGGCTGAGGCAGGAGGATTATTGCAAGTCCAAAGCCAGCCTGGACTACATAATGAGTTCAGGGTCAGCCTCAACTACACAGTTGAGACCCTGTCTCAAAAAATGAAACAAAGCTAAAGTAAACCTTAGTAAATTGTGGTTTTTCCCTTGAAACATTAGCAGTTTTAAGCCTCTGTTCCCACAAACCTGTGGCCCCTTTTAAATAACATTCATTCTCCTCACCATCTCCATAGTTTCTCTTTTCTTAGTTGTGATTCACTCCTTCGTTTCCTATGTGTCCACTGCAAGGATTTAAATTTACAAACTTTAGCTTAAACCTGGAGCATTTTTCCTATTTTTATTTTCCTTACACACTATACCTTAAAATGAACAGAGAAGGAATGACAATTACTGTAGGACTGAAGATCACCGCAAATTTGAGGCTAGTCTAGGCACACAGTGAGTTCAAGGCTAGTCTGAACTACATGGTGAAACCTTGTCTCAAAAAACAAAAACAAAAGAAATTCCTCCTTTACACTTTATACCAGCGTAGGTTCATACACTCACACATTCCAGCCCATGCCATCTCTCTCTGAAGTCTCAAGTCGGGCCAATATGGAATTTCTGACAGAACTGAATCAAAATTCATTGTCATCCTCAGAGTAAAAAACCTCCCCAAAGCCTCGTGTTTAGGTGACTGGATCATGGGTCACTGTACTCATCAGTAGTACTCATGCTATGAAGTGAGGCCTGGGTGGAGGTGGATCACTGGGGAAGTGACCTGGAACTTCTGTAAGTTTTTGTTCCCAGCTTCTCTCATCTCACTCTGCTTCCTGGCTGCCTTGAGGTGAGTACCTCTCCTCTGCTGTGCCCTTCTGCCATGCCATTTCTGCCTTGGAGCCAACCAACCATGGACTGAATCCTCTAAAACTGTAAGCCAAAATAAGCTCCCTCTTCAAGTGTGTGGATGCTGGGGAATTTTTCACAGTGATGAAAAGAAGCAAATACACACAGCCATCCTTAAATTCTATAAAAGGAAGTCTCTCGTGCTAAGAAATAGTAAAACAAAATACACAAAAAATAACCAAAGTTTCCTTCCTGAGCATAACATTTTCATGTCATAATCTATTATCTGAAATTCAACATACATAATTGAAAATAAATATGGGGGATAGAATTTATAAATTCATTTTAAAATTTTTGATTAGTACGTTTGCAGTATATAATGATTATATTCACATTGAAAAGTTGGTACACGTACATAATATGTCTTTTTACTTCTCCTTCCTCTCTACTCCCTATTATTTAAAAACTTCACGTCCTTTTTCTCACTATACTTTTAGAAGCATGAGAATCACTGATATAACAATACAAAGTATGAAACAAGCCCAAAGTACCTCAAGGGCCATGGACACATGCAGAGTAGTGAAAAATCTGTTTGGTGCCTACACACAGGTTTCTGAGGTCAAACAAGGCAGCATCCTGCCTCTTTGTGGTCTACTTGGTGGCATGTCTTTCACATTTTTGTGATTTTTACTGGTGCTTTTGATATTTAAAAATCCATCCCCCACCTGCCTCACAAGTTCAAGGTCCCAAGTTCAATTCCTAGTACTAAAAAACAGATAAATAGATAAATAATAAAAAATCTATCCCAACATAGTGCTTAAGTGCTGTCTAGTATTTCTAAGCACAAGAAGGCTGTGATGTGCCCTACAAAAAACTACTTGTGAGCTGGGATTTAGCTCAATGGTGCCACACCTGCCTCCCAAGTAGAAGGTCCTGAGTTCAATCCCTGGTACTGGAAAGAAAAAAAAACAAATAAACAACAACTTGTATTCTTCAGACGTAAGTCATAGTGTTCAATGCTAATGAACCAATAAAACATACTCAAGAAGGTGTCTTTAAACAGAAACATACATGAGATTATGTATTGATGAGTTGATCCAAATGTGACAGAGGCTCCTGGGAACCTAATTCTATGTTTCCTCAAAGAGCAATGGCTCATCATTCCCTAATTCAGTGTAGACAGAGAATTTATAGAACACAACTACTGCAAATAACAAAACTAGAGTGTACTTGTACAGCAATGAAACATACACTGGACTTTACAGCACAAAATCACGCTAAGGTTTGGGAGGGAGATGGATACGAGGTAGAAACCAAGGACATAATCAAATAGCCATGAAGAATGTTGTTTTGTTACACTAGAAGATGATATTGGAATAAATGCTATCTTTCCCAGGCTAGCCATCACAGCCTAGAAGAGAACACGGAATTGGAAATTGAAAGGTCTGGTTGGTGGTCCTAACTCTGCAAAAAGTTAATTTAGATGACTAATTTTAACTCCTGTAAACATCAGTTTCTGTATCTTGTAGAGCCATTTAAGGAAGAAGAAATATTTTCCATGATTATCTATTATCTACAAAAGGTCTGCACATAAATTATCTCATTGGATGAACTCAAGGGCTGCTCTTACTTCAAAATTATATAAAAGAGACTCACTTTGCCAAGAAGGAAAAATACATCAAGTATTTGTAATACTAAGAGAATTTTCCTTTGGAATGTTTAGAATAGACATTAATCAGAGGAAGGATTCTAAGAGCTAGACAACACCTGTGCACTTATTTCAAAGTTGAATTTATTTATTTACTTTGGTACCAGAGATTGAACTCAGGACATTATACTTACAAGGTAGGCGTGGTGCCACTACGTTAAATCCCAGGCCCAAAGATGAATTTGTTAAATCACTATTTTCTTTTTTTTAATGAGAGAAAAGAGCCAGGCACGGTGATGCATGCCTATAATGCCAGCTACCTGGGAGGCTGATGCGGGAGGCTAAGTTCCAGATCAGCCTGTTTAACTTGGTCAGACCTTGTCTCAAAATAGCAACAGGGTTGGGGGCCACAGTTCAGGAGCAGAACTGCCTAGAATGCATTGCGGGTAGGTGGTCTATCATCATCCTCCCCTCAGGCCCCACACCAGGGTAGCACAGATTTTGTAAATGTGGAGAAGCAAAAGCACCGCTAGATGGAGCAGTAACAAAGTCATCTATTTGTCTCTAGTTCCAGCCCCTATGGCAGTCTGCAAAGGGGATAATGATGCAACAAAAGGGAACCTTATAAGGAAGTTACTTCCTCAAGCATCTAGAGAAGTTATTAGCAAAATCCGTACCAGAACTTCATTCCTTGTGTTCTTATTCACAAAACTATCCTGACTGGAGAAAAAAACTTTTTATCCTTTTTGACATGACCAGCCACAGCGATAGTGGGTTTCAATCACCTCTTAACCTTAATGTTAAGTAATGTATTTGTCAAACAACTCAGAGGCACCTACTCTAAGTAACAGGCTAAAATACTATATACATCTTCCTAAATCTACTGAGGTAACACTCCTGACCCTCTCTCTCAGGATTAGCACTCTTAGCCGGGTGTGGTGGCACATGCCTGTAATCCTAGCACTAAGGCTGAGGATCACTCTGTGAGTTCGAGTTCAGACCAGCTTGAGCTACATGGTGAGTTCCAGGTCAGTCTAAACTACACAGTGAGACCCTGTCTCAAAAAACAAAACAACAACAACACACACACACACAAAAAACAGGATGCGGACACCTGCACCAACCCCACCCCACCCTGTGACTCTGGAGACCCAAAAAGTCACAACTTGGAGTGAGTTGGCCTGACAGTTGCTTGACGAATGGATCACCTTTTAATTTCTTTTTCTGAAAGAAAACAGACTCCAAAGAGGGGGAAAGGCTAAGCGGGGGAGGGGGAGGGAGAAGTCGTGGATTCTGTAAACTTTCTCCATTGAGTACTTCACACCTAAAGGCAGAGACAAGATGAAAAAGGACCAATTAAGAAACCCAATTTTCCTTTGGAAAACTTGTACTAGTGTATGCCTGCAATCCCAGCACTGGGGAGCCAGAGGAAGGATCCCTTCTAGTTTAAGAAGGAATAAATGAAGAAAAAAAAAAACACTACCAGATCGCCGTATGAAATGTTTGATAACCTCACCCCTCTCAAAAAGCTTGGAAGTGGCAGCACGGGCCTGTAATCCCAGCACTCGAGACAAAGACTGAGGCCGGAGGACTGCCATGAGCTCAGGGCCAATCTGGTGGACAGCAACCTTGCAAGAGGCAAAGCGCAACGAATCTGCAAAGCAGGGACCAGACTGTTAATGTAAGGATAAAGAAGACGTGGAGGGAGGGGGGAACCTTACCCAAAGTCTATCGCCTGGTCGGCTCACTGCCCACTCCTTTGGGACCAAGCGGCCACATAAGGGGACGGGGGTTCCCCAATCCCCCACTGATGTTGGGGGCTGAGGCGTGCGCACAATCGGGGTCCCCACCCGGAGCGACTGCTTGTAGGAGCCGAGTCCCGGGTGCACTTTCCACAGCTCAGGGAAGCGCACCGCGCGCGGGGACCGGCTCCGTTTCTCTCCCTGCGGCCACACGGCCTGAGCCTGCCCGCGGGCCCCCGAGCGATCCGCGGCTGACAGAGACGAACT
>NW_022900924.1:31105777-31113717 GCF_012274545.1 Fukomys damarensis
TTCCTTATAAATAGGGTAGTCGGCGCCCACTCGGATTGGCTGAAGCCTTGCCACGGCTCTCGCGAGGCTGGGTCTAGCACCAAAAATAAATCTCCACTTCCTGTCAGGAGGGCATGTGCTACCCCTCCTACCCCTCCCCCTTATTGGAGGAGGCTTTGGGTTTTATATCTTATAGGTGAAACTGACTTGGGGTGCATCAAAAGCCCCTTTTTCTTTCTGAAAATGTTTTAGTAGAGCTGGGCGAAAGCCGGGCGTGGTGGCGCATGCCTGTAATCCCAGCACTCGGGAGGCGGAGGGAGGAGGATGGCTGTGAGTTCGAGACCAGCCTGGGCTACATAGTGAGTTCCAGGTCAGTCTCAAACTACACAGTGAGACCCTGTCTCAAAAAACAAAAAACAAAAACAAAACAAACCAAAAAAATAGAGCTGGGCGTTGTGGCACTCTCACTTGTAATCAACCCGAGCAGTGGGAAAGCTGAGGCAGGAAGATTTCAGGAGTTTGAGGCCAGCCTGGAATACATAGTGAATTCTTGTCTCAAGTAACAAATCAATCAGCATTGTAAAGATTTTTCTGTTTATTGTGCAGACAGGATACAGCGAGGCTAGAACAATGTCTTGGACTACTCCGTGAAATCCTTTAAAATATTCTACTCTACCCTCATCTTTTGGGAAGTTGGCCAGATCTGTCTTTGAGGATCTAGGGTGACCTACTTGGAATGCTTTCTCCTTCAGCTTCTCCTTGTTCAGAGGATGTAACTCAGTGTAACTGAGGTAGGATAGAAGAAAGTAAGTATAAATAATTTAAAGAACAAAATCAAAGATAACAGGGAGGTAGCGTTGGAAATCTGTGGAATTTGTGAATCTATAAAAAGTTTAGGTTTGATTTACCACAGGAAAAAATATTGGCCCACCCACAAGCAGGAAAATAACAGCTGTTTTATAGGGAAAAGGCATGGGCCCAATCTTTATATAGATGGGTGATCTGTTTTGCCTGAAAAGTTCTTTGAACTCTCTCAATCTGTTTATTTTAAGATCTTTATTAACTAAGCTAATTTGTGGACTTGAAGAGATTTTGGGAATGATGCGCCTGGAAGAAAAGGAGCATAAATGCAGCTAGTGAGTATAGATATAAATAACCTTGGGCAGCCTTATGCCCTGAAGTCACAGTAGTTTTAACATACAGTTTTAAATTATGATTGTCAGCCGGTCATGGTGGAGCACGCCTGTATCCCAGGCTTGGGAGGCTCAGGCTGCAGGATCATTTGGAGGTTGAGGCCAGTGTGGGCTACACTGAGTTCAAGGCCAGGATAAATTATAGAGCAAGAATCTGTCTCAAAAGAAATAAATGCATTTCCTTTCTAACTATCTTTAACGGATGTTTTTTTTCTTACGAACTTCATTTTTATTAGTACGTGTTTCTGATACACAATGAATACATTCATCCTGGGTAGTTGGTACACGAACATAAAGAATTTATTTTCCAACTAACTCTAGATCCTCTTCTCTTCTGTTAGGCAGGTAGCTAGACATAAACAGGCCTGAGGCACAAAAGGGAAGTCCAAAATAGCATGCTTTTCCAGTTACTTTAAGAAATAAAGCAGGGCGTGGTGGTACACGCCTATAATCCCAGTACTGAGGAGGCTGAGGCAGGAGTATCTATCTTGGAGAGTGGCCAATTTGGGCTACCTAGTGAGCTCAAGGCCAGCTGGACCTACATAAAGCAAGATCTGGTCTCAAAAAAGAAAATAGGAAGTAGAGAAGGAAGACTTCAATGCATAATATATTTATGATTATGTTAGGTCTCTGACCAAAAGCAATCTCACATCCCACAGAGTACACTGTCATTTGAAAGTTTTCACTGTGCGCATTCACCCTCCTTCCCACGTTTGGCCACCCAGCTAATTCCAAAGTGAGGGATACAGCATTCCTGGGTGCCAGGTCCTAAATCCAATGATATCAGAAAAAGGAGCAGTCATTAGAGACCCTCCGTCCTTGGGCTAAGACCTGATTTATACAATGAAGGCCCCTAAAGGGACACTGGACATTTGAACAGAACAAGGGAGACATTTTTTTGAGATACCAACATTCCCAAGCAACCTCCAAGAAAAATGTCAATCTTTCTTTACATTAAATTCCACCTTTACACCTGCAGAGCTGCCTAGGTATCGGGACTGAAATCTTTCATCAAGGGCACAAAAGAACCAAGGACCAAAGAATGAGGGGCTGGTTTCTAGCTACTTAATTTTTTGCTTCATTCTTGGTTGTGTGTGTACGTGTGTATATGTGTGTGTGGTACTGGGGATCAAACTCAGGAATTTGCGCTTGCAAGGCAGGCAGGACACCACTGAGCTAAATGCCCAGCCCACTTCATTCTTAAGAACTTTTTTGTTTCTTATGGGGGATCAAACTTGGGACCTTGCACTTTCCAGGCAGGTGGTGGAACCACTGAGCTAGATCTCAACCCCTTCATTCTTAATATTAACAACTGAATCTCCTTTTTATTAGGAAAGAAAGGCTTTTCAGCCATTGGATTTTCTTTAATTAAGGTAATGCTGTGCCATTATAAAGGAAAAGAAGGATAATCCATCATAAATTGCAACAGGTTTTAATCATGGCCAGTACAATGTAATTTTGCACATTAAAAAGTCTTCCTCTTGTTCAGCTAGGTGAACTCCAAAGAGCTGTTGTTATTGATCCTCCATTTGAATGAAGAAGGAGGAGGAGGAGAAGGAGATAAAGGAGGCTGGTTTGTGACTATTTTAAGGACAAGGAGATATAAATGGAATGCTTACATTTCATTCCTTTTCCATAGATTTACCTAAAAAGGATTGGCAGCTATGACCCTTTGAAAAGGTTAAAGTCTACAGTGTAAACCAGGTTGGCTGCTCAGATAATTGCTTAAGATTATTTATTGATTAAGGTTTGTGTTCCTGACCAGTTAAGCAAGCTACTTTGGGGTCACTTTAAACCGAGGTCTCTTAACCCTCTTTAAATCTCAATTCCTTAATTTGTAAAATGGGAATAAGATGTCTTGCCTGATTCTCTGGGATGTTGAAGTGTAAATGAGATCATGTATGGTTAGCCCTATTTTCTTTAAAAGGACAAAGTGTTCCAAGAATTACAACGTGAAAGGGTGGTATCCTCTCTCTACCACATTTGTCAAACATGAGAGTGCACATCAGCGGCTCGAACTGCGCTCCTGCACTGTTTCCTACACCTCACACTCAAGCGTCACCAAAGTGGGCGACTCGCGCCAGGAAATGCAAGGCCCCTCTTCACACACGCTCGACTCAGACCAAGCTGAGGTGCTTCCCGCTTCCAGGACCCAACCGTCCTTGTGACACCTCCACGCCTCTCTGGGGGAGTCTTGGGGGCACTGCTGGCCATCCATGTTTACCTGCCTCCTGGGAGTGCAGCAAAGCAGACGCCAGGGAGAGGACAGAAATGAGAAGCAAAACCCTACTGTCCCTTCTAGGAGCGGAGCTAAGTGAGCCAGAAGCAAACCAAAAAATATCACTGCGTAAGTTCAGTGGTCAACAGAAGCCCAGCGATGGGGTGCACAACACAAAGAAACCCTTTAGATGCCACCGAGGAGGGAGTCTTGGAACTGGACCTGTAAATTATCTAGTTTTATATGCAAAAAATAAGTTTGTTGTATTTTTTAAGTGCCTTTGAAAGTACACTGTCCTATAGAAATGCACAATGATCCTGTGAGACAGAGGAATTAGCAGCACTTTTTTATGGATGTGGAATTTTGCCTTCACAATGCTTAAACTTGCTTAAATCATGCAGTAGGTGAAAGAGTCTGAACCTAAACATATATTTTGCCCCTAATTCAGATAAAAAGGCCTTCCATTAGGTTTAAACTCTAGTTGTCCTTCAAATATTCCCCAAAGCCATAGCCATCAGAAAGATTTCTTGAGTTCTCAACCAATATGACCCCTCAGAATATTCCGTTCTTCTTAGAACACTAAAATGACTTTCTGCCATGCATGATTATAATTCAAGTATGAACTCTGAAGAGGTGTTCACGTGCCCTTTTGGGTGCCCCTTCCCAATTATGCCACTCACACACAGAGAGGTCCGGCAGGAGATCTTTATTGTAGGGAGGCGAGCAGGAGGTAGGAAGGCAGAGGGAGAGAGGAGAAAGAAGAAGCAGAAGGAGAGAGAGAGAACAAAGAAAGGAAGGTTCTTTTATCAGTTTGGGGGTGGGCTATTGCTTATTTAGGAGGAGTGAGCTACTTTTAACCTATCACAGGCCGTATTGCTTTTATGGGCCCAGTCCTGCAGACACAGGTTTCAACTTTCCTGGACCACTCTGGCCTTGGGGTGGGTGGGAAACCAGAGATAAGGGCATGAGGTCATTTTAGGAGCCAAGATGTACCAGGAGAATGCAGCCTGTGAGGCGGCGTCACTTCATACTTTAACATGATCAATTCCCTAACAAACTCTGCCTCTTTTAGTAGGTTTCTGTCATATTTATTAATTTAAAGAGGTCAGGTCTCACTGTTGCCCAGGCTGGCCTTGAACTTCTGGACTCAAGTGATCCTCCTGCCTCAGCCTACTGAGTACCTTGGGACTACAGGTACAGCCTGTTGCACCTAGCTTGGCTTAAGTAAGGGTCTAAAGCCTGAGTTAACACTCCTGGCACTTGGCACAGTACCTTCTGTACAGCAGATACTAAACACTTTGGATTATATGTGGATACTTCACCATTCTCTCAGCTATCCAGGTCATCTTGATAGGGAAAACTTTAATAGCAAAAATTTAGGAAATGTCACAATGTAAAATAACTTCTGCCCCTCACTCTGCTCAGTCCAGAATCAACCTCCACCGGAGGTACCTAGTCTCTCACAAAAATTTATAAGTGAAAAAGGACCATTGTTAGCTTTGTTGACCAAACAAACTCCCTTCCTCCTGGCTAGAATAGGTAATTGAATAAATCTTAAAGGTAACTTCCCTGACAAAGAACGGCATCAGGGTTGAAATTCAACTGCCTCGCTATTATGTTTTGGGTATCAGTAATGTGGGGGGTGAAAATGCAGTGTAACCAACTGAGTAAGAACAAAGCTGTAAAACCCTATAAAAGAAGGAGTTGTAACCCAAAGGGGAGTTGATCAGGGCACCACCCTTAGGTGTCATCGATCCCCATCAATGGAGTAAACTTTTTTATTTTACTTCCATTCCACTGCCTCTCTGTGTGCCACTTGCCAATTCCTTCCGTAACAATCTCATAAACAAAGGGGTCAACAGAAGCACAAGAATGTGGTGCGCAACACAAAGAAAACCTTTAGATTCCACAGAGAAGGGAGTATCTGAACTGGACCCATAAATTCTTTGATTTGATTTTTGTTTTGTTTTTGGAGACAGAGTCTTGCTATGCAGCTCAGGTCAACCTTGGACACAATATTTAGGCCAGGTTGGCCTCACACTCACAGTGGATCCTCCTGCCTCAGCCTCCCAGATGCTGGGATCACAGTCATGCACCACCGTGTCCAGCTAAATTCTCTATTTTATAAACAAGTTTCAATGCCAGTTGAGAACTCAAAGTCTTTCTCATAACTAAAGCTTTGGGGCAATACCTGAAGGACAGCTAGAATTTAAACCTAATAGATTGCCTTTCTATTTGAATTAGGGGCAAAATGCATGTTTGCATTCAGACTCTGCCACCTACTGCATGATGTAAGCAAATTTAAACATTTTGAAAACAAATTTCCTTCTCTATAAAATACGGGTGCGAGGCCCTGTGTCATACCCATCTTTCCCCTTCATGTTGCCTGTCTAATCAGGCAACAAGTCTTGTCAGTTTTTGTAATTTCATCTTTTTAATTCCTATTGCTTATAATTCTGCTCACGAGAGGTAGCTACTTTACATCTGAACTATAACTTTCTGATTACTGAATCTCCAGGGACTTCTCAAACTTATTCTCCAAACTACCACCACATTCATCCTAACATAATTTCATTTGTCTACTGCTTTTAAATCTTTAGATGATCTCCTTTGCCCGAAGGAATTTAACACTTAAAGCCTTGCAATTCTTGGCCTTAATTTACCTTCCTAGTCATGGCCAGTCCTCTGCCCCACAAGAGTATTCATTTCAGTAATTAAGTACAACTTCAGCAAGCTTTATGCGTCCTCTGCTCACTCCATTAGCCTGTGTGGACACAATGTCTTTCCTCCACCCTTTCCATCATACCTGTTACAAAGTCTTTCCTCATCACATCAACCTTCTTTCCCTAAGCTTCAACAAACTTAAATCATCACTCATTTGGCACATAGCATATCATTCCACAAATCACTTTCGCTCCAAGAAAAAAATGTAAGCTGTCTCCAAGGCAAAGAATAGTGTTTCCTCTAGCATTTGACTTGATTCCAACTCAGTAAACTCTGTTTGACCATTATTATCATCACTGTAATTATTCCCATTACAGAAATACAACAAAGACATGAACATCCCAGTAATTGAAATATTTTTTGTTCTGGAACATAGCATCCAAAACTTTGTTGCGTATACCTCAAAGTGTTTTCTTTTAACCACTTCGTCTGTATTTCAGAAGCATCTTTGGTGTACTATGTTGGGTCCAACTTCTTTGAATTCTTCAGCCGTGATCCACATGTCTTGGAAGGCAGACAGGGAGGCGAGAATAGAACCCCCCATCCACACTGACAATTTCCTTTCTGGGGGAGCTGTAACCTGTACAGGAGTGTTAGCAGGCACCATCTTTGCTACGTCTTTAAACAGCCGCTGGTCTAAGCCAGGGAAGGAGGTCGATCCCCCAGCAAGGACAATATTGGAGAAGAAGGAATTCCTCAGGTCTGTGTCGCATTTCATTACACTGTTGAAGCACATCTTATCAATGCCAGGGGCGTCAACGTTCAGGAGACATGGAGAGAAGAGGGCCTCTGGACAATGAAAGAGCTGGTCGTGAAGTCTGATGGTTATTCCATCAGGTAGTTCATAAACTTTCTCCAGGGAACGGGGTTTCTTGGCCATTTCCTCTTCATAGTTCACTGCCACGTAACAAAAGGTCTCCTTAATGTCTGCGACAGTCTTTCTGTCTGCACCACTAAGCAGCACGATACCGTGGTCCATCAGCAGCTTCTGGAGGTAGTTGGTGAGGTCCAGGCCGGCCAGATGTAGCTGTTGTACACCATAAGGCAGATAGTAACCCTCAAAGACTGGCACACATTGGGTAAGCCCGGCCCCCGAATTCAGCACCAAGCCAGTAGTAAAGCCAGCAGCAAAGAGAGCCAGCAAAGCTTGGGTGGACATATAGAAAGCAGGGACACCCAGATGCTCAAAAAACACTTCAGTGATCTGTTGCCGGTTGACCAGTGGGTTCAGGGCTGGCTCAGTAATCAAGACTGGGACCTCACTGGGCTTTAGTTTCAGGTTCCAGTCATAGATATACTTCCACACTGTCTCCATGTCCCCCCAGGAAGTGACGAGACCTCGCTCCACAGGATAGCTGTAGGGAGAGCAAGAAGATAAATGGACCTTTGAATTTTTCCAACTTCTACTCTCTCGAAAATCTGCTCGTATTTATTACCGGTACCCTTTTATAGGTAGTAACTGCCACAGCCTCCCAGAGAAAGCAATAGTCAGCAAATACTGGCCTACCTACTACCTTCCTCTGCAATTATCTCTTGCTCTCCATTTTATTTTCTCCCCATTGGAAGCTGGTGCGTTTTTAAAAATGGGAAACTCTCCCACTGTAGTATAGTTTTAACATCAATTCATTGAAGAGAAAACCCCAGATGACAAACTCGCATATCACCCCCACCCTTTTGCGTTAGATACAGAGCGCGAATTGGGTTTGGTTCCCTAGATGTGGGGCCCGCCTACCCTCCGGAGGCCGGCCCCAGGGAGGCTCCTGCCCTTCCGCCCCGGGTCGCGCCCTTCTGGGCTCTCTCGACCCCAGCTCGGAGGGCGGGCGGAG
>NW_022900924.1:31113993-31166243 GCF_012274545.1 Fukomys damarensis
GGCCGAGGACCCGAGCGGGGAACCCGGCTGCCCCGACTGCGGGGTAACCCTTCGCAGGTGCTTTCTCCCACCCCCCGAAAGCCTGACTCGAGACCGGAAAGGGCTAACTGTCGGCTCCTAAAAAAGGAAGAAAGAAAAAATGCTGGCATGTAAAATGAATTTTACATTTTTATCGCTGTCTCTGTACCTTGGGAAGTATTTTATGCTGCGCCTGTGGTTCCTAAAAATGTACGTAATTAAAATAAGGGAACCAAAGGACGGAGAGGGGAAGGGGAAGGAAAAGAAAAGTGTACCAACTCCCCACGATGAATGTAATCATTAGAAACTGCACACTGTACTAATAAAAATCTGTTAAGAATTATCTTTAAAAGCCAAAGTGACAGAACCTCACTTTAAAAACTCATAGCAATCTTTGAATTATAGCCCTTGGTCCTGGAGGGCTTACGTTCACTCCCCAGTCCTGGTGTTCAGCCCTAAGTATGTGTCTGCCCTTTTGCAGGAAAAGTGAAGCTGCTTAGGTCACATGAAGTTCAAGTTCAGAAAAAAGTACTTTGTGTGGCTTGGTTTGGAACAATCTTTACGGACGCTCGAAATAAGTATGCAAATGAGCATCTCAGCCCCTCAGAAGCGCCGAGAAGGGCGTTCAGGAATAACTGATGAGTCTTTCCCTGCCGATAGGCTGGAAGTAAGAGCCCAGAGGCGGGAGCTGCGAGCCTCGGCCGCGCCCACTTGCTCACCCACGAATCCCCGCCCCTCTCCTGGGCGGAGCCGAGCAGGGCGGACTCTTCTGCTGCGAGGGCTGGTGTCCAACGCGGGCAGCCTGCGGGAGCTTACTCTTTCCGCGGTGCTGGGGGAGTTTGCAATAAAGCGCACTCAACTGAAAATTTAAATAGTTTCAGCATGGTTCAGTTGAGCATATGGTTTTGTTTTTATCAGTTTTCCTCTTAAAAAATACGTTAATTTGGGGAGTTATTTGTTAACATGTATATACATAACAGGGACTTTTGAAGCCCTTACTCTAACGGAGTTTCCGTAGTGTAGTGGTTATCACGTTCGCCTAACACGCGAAAGGTCCCCGGTTCGAAACCGGGCGGAAACAGTTACTTTTAAGGGCGCCCCAAAATAATACCTAAGGTTAGATGTGATGATCTTTCAAAACATATTTGCAAAGTCTACAGAGTTTAAAATTTCAATTCCGCTTAATACTTTATGGTTCCACCAGATGTTTTAATTGCAGGTTTGCTATGTGGAAACTGCCCCAAATTAAAAATTTGACTACCAACCATTCTAATGCTCAAAAAACCGTATCGCTTATAAGGGGAGATCAAATAGAATAAAAATATTAAACTAGCCTTGTTGCCTCCTGTGCATTCTTTATACAATGTCTTTAGTTTTGTCTCGTAGATTTTATTTTCCCCTAAATGTATGGAGACCGGTTCATCATATAGTGTCATGTTGGGATCACACATTTCTGAGTTATTGGAAACATGTCTGACAAAAAAAAAGGTGGAATAAAAAAATATATATACACTCACAGTTGAAATCAAGAAAGAACCTGCCTCAAAAACATTTAATGAACTAACATAAGAATTGCAGTTTTAGTCATAAAAACTATTCTTGGACAAAACTTATAATTTGGTAGGAAAAAAAAGCACCCAACAGAAGAAAGAATCTAAATTGAAATTGTCTTTTAAAGTCATGAGTAAATTCTGTAAGGTCCTGACATGTAATTTTAACTAGAAAAAAGCTTTAAAGTGTGGTTTTTTGAGATTTATGATGTCCAAGGATACTAGAGAATATCCCTAGTACATCAGCAAGATTTATTTTTTCCCGATACCTTTGTGTATTACAGACGGAACTAGTATCTTTTTCCTTGACTGTACAATACCCAAATTCGATGTAAATGATTTTATTAAAATTGTTGTAGTCCAAACGCAGGAAAACCTTTTCCGGTACAAAGCCCACCTTCCTCTAATCTTGCGCATGCCCAGCGTGCCCTGCTGCTTTGCTCTGCTTTGGTGCGTCTCCGGCTTCTATCACCAGGTAAAGGCATCCTGCAAGCCGAATTACAGTTGCCTGGCGAAAAAACAAAACTCAGGGGGTTCCAAGAGCCTTCGGGTACGTAAAGGGGAAAAGGGTGATCGGCCTTAGCTCAGACGTCCCCTGAGACCGAAAGCCAGAGTACACAAAGCAGTGGCTTCCACTGGCGGGGCCCGAGGAAGGGGAGGATGGTTGGAGAAGACGAGGAACTACAAGCCCCAGCATGCAGTGCGCAGTGTGGCTCCTGCAGAGGCCGGCAGGCCCGCGCTGCCTGGTCTTGCTCCGGAACTCGGCCGACCAGAATGCTCAGCAGGATGAAGACGGACAGCGCTGAGAATAAGCCCTTAGGTCTCGTATCCCTGACGCCTGCAGTTCCCGAGCCCCAGGCATGCTGGGCAGTGGGAGCTCTGAGGGCCAATTGGTCGGCCCTGGAGGGTACCAGACCTCCACAACCTCAAAGCCGCCTACGTTGCCAAGGCACCACGGAGCCGGATGTGACGCTATAGAGGAAGAAGGGAGAGGCGGGGCGTGACGCGGTGACGTCCTCCCAAGATGGCGGAGAGAGAGTGAAGAAACTGTTCCCCTTGGGTGGCTGTCGGTGAGTGTCCACTCCACCCGCTGCCCTCCATCCTTGCCCTTTCCAGACCCTGGGACATCCGAGGGCAGGCTCCTTAGAATTCGAAAGCGGGTCGCGGCGAAGGTGGAAGGCTTGGTCGAAGCTGCCTGGGCGGTGGCTCTGACCACAGCCTGTGCTGTAGCAATTCACGGGAGTGGGAGCTGGCAGAGGACGGAGCAGCAGAAACGCACGAGGCCTGGCATTGGTTGTCACCTTCCGACACCCCTCTCGTGGAGGAGGGGTATGTCCTCTTCGGGGCGAGTGACAGCAGTTTTGACAACCCTTGACTCGGCGCAGTCCCCGCCCCCTGGGCACCCTCCCTTCCCTTTAGAGAAACTGCCCAGCGGAGCTAACTGCTCTTGGTGATTTTTCAAACCTCATACTGTTTTCCCTTCCATATGTCGAAAGGAGTCATTTCTTAGTAGTGTCTTTTTTTTTTCTTCTTTAACGTGTGCATACCTACTGAGCTTGAAAGTTTCGAGGGTTCAATTGATGTAAAAGCTTGAATTTGGCAATCCTTTTTGCAACTCCTGGAAGTGTTTCCATTCACCGTCATTTCTTGATGTGTCCAAAGGATTGTAGTAGTGTCCAAAGTGAAACAAAGACTTACCCTTTGAACATTTTTAACCATGTGTACTAAAGCTTTTCATAGGGGACAAACCAAAAGCTAACCTATTATCTGTGTTGTTCTCTGTCCCTTCTCCCCCTTCCTACCTAACTTTAGGTAAACATTTGGTCCAAACTTACAGTTGCTTATATACTATTTCTTTCTGACTTTTAGATCCAGGGTAAAATTACATCCTGATATCAAAATGCAGTATTCACACCACTGTGAGCACCTTTTAGAGAGACTGAACAAACAACGAGAAGCAGGTTTTCTTTGTGACTGCACCATAGTGATTGGGGAATTCCAGTTTAAAGCCCATAGGAATGTGCTCGCCTCGTTTAGTGAGTATTTTGGTGCGATCTACAGAAGTACTTCTGAAAACAATGTTTTTCTTGATCAGAGTCAGGTGAAGGCTGATGGATTTCAGAAATTGTTGGAGTTTATATACACAGGAACTTTAAATCTTGACAGGTAAAGTACAAGTTTTATTTTAAGTAATAAAAACTAGAATTTCAGGCTCCATCACAAACTTAGCCAAATTTGAATTTCATTTCATTTGACAAGATTTCTGGGTGATTCACATGCACAGTTGACATTTGTTAATCCAGTTAAAAGTCCGTCATTAATTGCACTTGTATAGCAAGTTCCTTGGGTTGAATCTGTAGTACATAAGAAAAAGAAAAATTAAACAAAAAGAAAAGAAAAGATCCCTCATAAGGGAGCAGGGAGAAGTAGTAGGAAACAATTTTCATTAGACTTTTCCTGTTGCTATTCCAGAAAAGTTGATTGCTATCTGAAGAGGCCTCAGAATGAATGGGAGGAAGCCAGCTATTATTTTTGTGTTCCAGGACTTTTTTTAAGCCAGAAAATTTAACATTTTACTTTTCTGTAGTAGGTATGAGTAGCCAATTTTTCATCTTTACAAGTTTTATATAATGGGAGATCTTTGCCTAAACATACTGAGTGAATTAAATTTTGTAAAATGTTGTTAACTTATACCGTTTTCAGCATTCTGCTGTTAGGGCTTTAAAAGACATTGTAATACATATGCAGCTCTTTCAAAAAAAAAAAGTTTTTCTTTGATCAGAATACTGTCATTTAGCCTTTTTTCCTTACAGTTGGAATGTTAAAGAAATTCATCAGGCTGCTGACTTTCTCAAAGTGGAAGAGGTGGTAACTAAATGTAAAATAAAGATGGAAGATTTTGCTTTTATTGCTAATCCCTCTTCTACAGAGATATCTAGTATTACTGGAAACATTGAATTGAATCAACAGACGTGTCTTCTTACTCTACGAGATTATAACAACCGGGAGAAATCAGAAGAATCTACAGATTTAGTTCAAGCAAATCCTAAACAAGGGGTTTTAGCAAAGAAGTCATCTCAAACTAAAAAGAAGAAAAAAGCTTTCAACTCCCAGAAAACAGGGCAGAATAAAACAGTGCAATATCCCAGTGACATATTAGGAAATACATCTGTTGAGTTGTTCCTAGATGCCAGTAAATTGTCCACACCTGTAGTTGAACAAGTTGCACAAAGAAATGATAATTCAGAACTTGAGTTGACATCAGTTGTGGAGAATACTTTTCCAGCACAAGATATTGTGCAAACTGTTGCAGTGAAACGGAAACATGGAAAATCACAGCCAAATTGTGCTCTGAAAGAACACTCTATGTCTAATATAGCCAGTGTCAAGAGTCCTTATGAGCTGGAGAACTCCAGGGAAGAGCTGGATCAGAAGTATTCCAAGGCCAAACCAATGTGTAACACCTGTGGGAAAGTTTTTTCAGAAGCCAGCAGTTTGAGAAGGCACATGAGAATACATAAAGGAGTCAAACCTTATGTGTGCCACTTGTGTGGGAAGGCATTTACCCAGTGTAACCAGTTGAAAACACATGTAAGAACTCATACAGGTAAGACTGGTTTATAGGGAGGTCTAATTTTTTTGTATGGTGACAAATTTTTTTTTTCTTTTTCTTTTCTTTTTTTTTTTGGTGCTGGGAATTAAATCTAGGGCCTTGTGCTTGCTAAGTACTCTACCACTGAGCTGCAACCCCAAACCTAAAATAATATTTTTATAGAGAGTATATTAATATATAATTTGACTATGACCAAAATTTGCCATGTTTGTAAAAGTATTGTGTTGTTATACTGTTGAAAATTTATTTGAAATTAGTGTTTAATAACATCAGCTTCTCATCATTTTCTCTCAAAATAAGCATAAACTTGATTCTGCCTTGCTAAATACTTAATAAAGATTACAGCTCAAAAGAGAAAATGTAATTACAATTCTGGGCAATTTTCACACATACCAACGTTTCTTATTATAGACTTTGTTAACTTCTGAAAATGTTATTAGAATTACACACGTTCTTTTCTCCGCTTCCACATCTACTTTTATTTTGAATGTACTCTTACTGGTAGCAAAATATGAGCACCCACCGATACACTTACATTTATACTTTTTTAGATACAGTTTTGTATTTTTCTCATTGATCTAATTATTGTAAGTTTAAAAAACATTAATTTCTTTTCATTCTGCTGTTTTCATAGTCTGGTAAATTTTTATATGCAGTTAACATTTTTTTTTTTTTTGTATCAGGAATTGAACTTGGGTCCTTGAGAATGTGAGGAAGGCAGGCAGTGGCGACACCATTGAGCTAAATCCCCAGCCTGCAATCAACATTTTTTGAATACCAAAACTAGTACTGTTTTTGTTGTTGTTTTTTGAGACAGGGTCTTGCTATGCAGTTCAGGCTGACCTTGAACTCACTGTGTAGCTCAGGGTGGCCTTGAACTCAGCCATCCTCCTGTCAGCCTCCCAAGTGCTGGGGTTAGAGATGTGCACCACCTTGCACATACTGTTACATACTGCTAACACACACTTTTGAAAGTTTATATGACTTTAGCAACTAAAAGATATTTTTTTTCTTAATAAGATTTTTATTTACTTGTTCCTTTAGGTGAGAGGCCATACAAATGTGAATTATGTGAAAAAGGATTTGCCCAGAAATGCCAGCTTGTTTTCCATAGTCGAATGCATCATGGTGAGGAAAAACCTTATAAATGTGATGTGTGCAATTTACAGTTTGCAACTTCTAGCAATCTCAAGATTCATGCAAGGTAAAAAAACAAGTTGTTTGGCCTTAAGTTAATCATTATAATCTTACAAATACACAATATTGTATTAGAATTCATGACAGTAGAGGGTTTTGTTTGTTTTTGGACAGAGTTCTAATTGTGGTTCCACTATACCAGTGGTGGCAAACCTATGGCACATGTGTTATTCTTGGCTTTCTAAACTAAAACCTAAGTATTCAGGTTTAATTGCAGTGTTGACACTTTGTGATAAGTAAGCTTTGGGTTGCAGTTTGGCACTTGGTCTCTAAAAGGTTTACCATCTCTGCTCTACACAATATTCTTAGCACGTTTGAGGAGTCACAAGGAAGCCATGATGGTTAGAGGGAAATAAAAAGGGACAAATTAGAAACTAAGATTAGGATGATGGTAGTGTTTGATGGTACATGATTTTTTTGTAGGCCATGTGAAGTTTTTCCTCTTGACTTTGAAAAATACGTGATGTAATCTTGCTTACATTTTAAGAGGATCGCCTGGGTACTTGCTACACAGTCATACCTTGGTACTCAATGCATTTTGACATGGAAATTTTGTTTTGGTATTCATCATTTGTTTGGTACTCAATGGGCAAGTTAGAACTTGTTGGTGTCAGTCACTTCATGATTGGACACCCTTTCCAGCCAGAACAGTTTGTTTGGTACTTGTCATTTTTGGTACTTGTTGCATCTCTCAGAACCAGTTAACAAGTATCAAGGTACCACTGTGTTAGGAAAAGAGTGGGATTGAGTTAAGAAACTATGGATAAAAACCAAGTGAGAGTAATGCTGGTTCAGGTCAGGGTGACAGTAGTGAAGAAGATAAGTATTACTCGGATTCTGGGTACTGTTGAGGAGTAGAACTAACAGAATTTGTGAACAGCTTGGATGTAATGCCTGAAAGAAAAGTCAAAGATGATTTCAGGGCTTTGGGCCAAGGATCTAAAAAGTGGAGTTGCCATTAACTAAGATGGAGAAAGGCTATGGATAGAGCAGTTTTAAGGAAATGTGCTGGAATTTATGAATATGCTTCTGAACATATTAAATTTGGTGTGACTACTACACATCTAGGTGGAGACGTGCCATAGACAAGTGATCATCTTAAGTCTGGAGCTGAGATTGGTTTGAGCTGAAGGTAATACATTTGGAGTCATCAGTATATAAATAGCATTTAAAACTGTGGCACTAGAGGAATTCACCAAAAGAGTGAATGTGGATGGGGAAAAGATCAAGTTGAGGCACTCTAAGAGATCTTGAATTTGGGCGCAACAGTAGTCACTAAGAAAAGGCAACAAACATAGCAGGAAAGTGGATGGCCCTGGGAGCCAAGTGAAGAAAACTATTCAGCTAGGGCATGCTCAGCTGTAAAATCCCGATAGGGAAATGAAGACTAAGAATTGAGTTGGAGGAAGGTCTTGAAGCATGTTTAGGAGATGCTAGTAGAGGTCAGTAAAAAAGAAATAGAAATAGAAGTTTTGGAAGCTAAACTTGTGAAAGCGGAGATGAAGGAGGAAGTGGAGTTGCAGATCTTTTGTTATTAAGATGGAACAATATAAATCATTGTATTTGTGTATTCTGTGCTGTGATCCGGTGGAGGGAGAGGAATGGATGACAAAAGATGGGGGAAAGTACAGGAAAGATATCATTGAGTAGAATCTCACATGCTTTCCAAATGGAGTCATTTTGTTTTGTATTTTCTCATTGAGTTTATCGGTACATTTTAGGTATACAGTACAGTTACATTCATCATTGGGATCTTGTACCTTTCCATGACAGGTCTTGGTTCTCAGTTTCCAAATAGAGTCTTTGGGAGTCTTTGGATTGAGATAAACTTTCATATTCATGTCATAGTTAACCAGAAGGAAAACAAACTACATTGGTGCTTATAGGTAGAAATTTTTTTCTGATTAAATTTTTCTCAGTGAAGTAAACAAGATGTCAGGTGGGAGTGAGGATGAGGAAGTGGTACTGATGGCTTGAGGGAGGCGTTTTAACAAGTGATAGTGAATGGACTAGAAAAAATAATTGCAAAATTAGAGGCCCACTGTCTACCATATGAAGGTGAACTCATCAGAACTAATGTTTTGGTTATAACTAAAACATTTTTCTCAGTGAGAAAATAAGTGTTGATTTTAAATATATAGTCTTAATCTGTCTATTAAGAAATGAAATAAAATGTGGCATAAAAAAGGTTGCTATATGGATTGATTTCCCAGTTGTTTATATTTGTTAATAGGAAGCATAGTGGAGAGAAGCCATATGTTTGTGATAGATGCGGACAGAGATTTGCCCAAGCCAGCACACTGACCTATCATGTCCGTAGACATACAGGAGAAAAGCCTTACGTGTGTGACACCTGTGGGAAGGCATTTGCTGTTTCCAGTTCTCTTATCACTCATTCTCGAAAGCATACGGGTAAGAGTTTAATATGGAGAAATAAGGAAAGTTAAAAATAAAAGAGGAATCTTATCTGGCCTTTATAGAAGACTATGGATTTTGTAGTTGAATCTGTGTTTGTAGCTCTTGAAGCTGTATTTATGATTGTCACATAAATATGAGCTATAAAAGCTGATTTATTTTCTAGAATAATAAATGGTGGGTGAAATTTTTATTATATAATTTACAAACATTAAAATCAGTGAGATAATCTTAATAATATAATAAATTGAGGCTTTTTATTATGACTTTGAAACCTCCTTAGCATCTGGAGAATTTATTTCCTTTGGATAGAATTGTACAGTGAAGAGGTAGGGAATGGGTTTGGGTTTTTATGACTTCTTAGGATCTTACCTTCAGAGACATTCTGAGATTTGCAACTTAAACAGATAACTCAATGCAAATTATCCATTTTACAGGAAACTGTATTGGTTAAACAGTTTCTTTTTTTGGTAGGGGATGTTTTTCAATAGAATCTTTAAATGTTATTATTCTCTTTTAATAACATAGATAGCAAGATTTGAAATAGGGATTGATGAATTTACATGTTTTTAATCACATAAAAATCTAAATCCCTGCCCAACTCATCTCTACTTGAAGGGACATTAATAGGAATAAAGTTTTAATATATGAAATTATCAAGTTATTTGAACAATTCAAACTAATTATTAATAACTCAAGTTGCATTGCTGAAAGTACCCCTAAAATCTAATGCAGAGAGATTTTAATTTAATATTTTAGAAACGCTTACTTTAGATTATTGTAATTGATAAATATTATATTGGTATAGTACACCACTTCGCTATCTTTTATTTTCCATCTAGGTGAAAAACCATACATATGTGGTATTTGTGGGAAAAGTTTTATTTCCTCAGGAGAGCTCAACAAACACTTTCGATCCCATACAGGTCTGTGTTTAGGGAGAATGTATTACTTTTTGTTCTCTCTTAATTTCTTTTAATGTAAACCTTGGCTTTAAACCATTGTGGACTATATGGTATCTACTCATAATTTATCTATAACAATATCTTAATATATAAATATCAACTTTTTATTTACTTTTTTTTTAGTTTGGAATATGAGTGAAATTTGGTCAACAATTATATAGATTTTCCAAGAAATATGCCAGATAATAGTTTTTAAATGATTTGGATTAAATTGCACAGATGTACCAAGAAGGGAAAGGAATAGAAAATACCCAGATGATATCACTTTTTTTTTGTTTTTTTGAGACAGGCTCTCACTATGTAGTTAAGACTGACCTGGAATTCACTATGTAGCCCAGGCTGGTCTCAAACTCACAGAGATCCTCCTGCCTCAGCCTCCCAAGTGCTGGGATTACAGGCATGCGCCACCACGCCCGGCTCACATTTTCTTATTAAATGTTTTTGTATGTGATTACAAATGAATTTTAACATTGTCACTTGTTAAAAAGTAGTGTGAAGTTGTATAAAAAAAAATACTGTATATAAAAAAATCAAAACAAGAATGTCACTTTCAAACTATATTGTTCTTTTTCTTTTTAAAAGTTCATCCTCATAATTCCTGCCTACATAAGTGTGAATACCTAATAGAGATTTAGTAAATGTATCTGCAACTTCTCAGTGGTGGCCAGCCTATTTATTGCACAAATGCCACAGCCGGCTATTTGTTATCATTAAAAAATCTAACAGGTTCACCGTCTCTGCTCTATATTCCCTTGTTCCTTGATTAATAGTGGAAAGCACTGGGTAAATTTTATTTCTAAGGAATTATATGATAAAGTATTGTCAGTATTTCTCAAGAATCTTCTAATTTGTAAGGTACCTGAGAGCAGAAACTATAATTACATTTTTTTTCCTCCAGCTCTGTCTCTTAGCCAGTGTTTGGCATATAATTTATACTCAGTAAATATCTGATAGAAATAAAAACAGTAGGTTACTTTTTAGTTTGCATAAAAATTTCACATAATGAAAATGCTTAATTTTCCCTCTAATAGGGCTGTTTTTTCTGTAAAACAGTGCCTATATGTATAAAATTTCTCACATCATAGTATAATAACCGAGTAAAGTGGTAGTTTGAAACCATAATTTTTGTCTTATATTAATAAATATTGATATTTTGTCTTAGCAGTTTTGAAAATGTTAACCTTTTAACTTGTTTTTCAGGAGAAAGACCTTTTATCTGTGAATTATGTGGAAATTCTTACACAGATATTAAAAATTTAAAGAAGCACAAAACAAAAGTCCATTCTGGTAAGTGTTTAAATTAGTTACCTATGTTTTTAAAAAGATGCACACACATATAAGGAAAGTAGCTTTATAATTTTCATAAAAGTGCTCCTCTGCATTTCTTTTCAGATTAAGCTTCTGATTAAAAAAAAAAAAAAAACTTGAAGTATTTCTTCCTTTAAAACCCTTACCCTTATTTGTGAGCAGTTTTAAGAATGAAGGAATTAATAAGCAAGCTAAGTATCAACCTCTGGTACCCTTATTTGTGAGCAGTTTTAAGAATGAAGGAATTAATAAGCAAGCTAAGTATCAACCTCTGGTACCCTTATTTGTGAGCAGTTTTAAGAATGAAGGAATTAATAAGCAAGCTAAGTATCAACCTCTGGTACCCTTATTTGTGAGCAGTTTTAAGAATGAAGGAATTAATAAGCAAGCTAAGTATCAACCTCTGGTACCCTTATTTGTGAGCAGTTTTAAGAATGAAGGAATTAATAAGCAAGCTAAGTATCAACCTCTGGTACCCTTATTTGTGAGCAGTTTTAAGAATGAAGGAATTAATAAGCAAGCTAAGTATCAACCTCTGGTACCCTTATTTGTGAGCAGTTTTAAGAATGAAGGAATTAATAAGCAAGCTAAGTATCAACCTCTGGGTAACCTCTGTGGTTACTCTAAAGAAAACGCTTATCATGCAGACCAGTCTGGAAATATATGAGAAAATAGGGAAGCCAGTAGCCCCAAGTTGTTATAATATGTAAAAGTGGAAAGCCAGACTACAATATGTTGAGCATGTTGCTTAAAAATCAGTCCTTGAAGACTCACTTTGCTTAACATTTTATCGTCATGATGATAAACATTACTGGGCTTCTTCAGTGTGTAAAGACAATTGATAAGTCTCTTATAATAAGCATAAATGTCACAAAGATTAAGTTAGAAAATCTAAAACTGTAGTTGTCTGTATTTTCACAACTGTTTATGAAGTGTGTTTGAGGTGCATATAACTACAGGGAATAATATAAAGTGCACAAGGCATAGGCCCAGCAAAAGCTGGGATACACACAACTGGTATAGAGACTGGAAATGTAAACAAATAGAATATGTGGTAAACACAGTAAATGTAAAAGTGTTGAAGAAGATACTGAGCTTTTTTCTGAGATATTAGAAAAGGCTTAATTTTAGGGAACTTGAAGAGTCTAAGGTTGAAGATGGAGAAGGGAGGGCAGAGAACATTGTGACAAGTCAGTGGGAAAGGAGAGCACAGGTCGTATTCTTGACTGGGGTTGAACTACATAGTCTGGGAAAAATGCAGAGAATTACAATTTTATGAAAGCAAATACACAATTTTGTCTGTTTAAAAGAACAATGAAATACTTTATATGCTTAAAATATTTTTCAGTGTCAGTAGCAAGTTAAAGCTAGTGGGAAAGCGCAGGGCAAAAGTGCATACCTTTAATCGGCAATAATTGATCCCTTGAGTACAGCAGAATTTTTTAACTCTGAGAATATGTGAAAGTGCCATACATCTGAACTTGAACTTAACAGAATAGTATGAACTTATTAAAACATTCAGCGAACAAATAGTTTACTATGTCACTCTTGAGTACTTTGAGGGAGTTAACATTTACCCTCAAGGAATTTGCACTCTAGTTGAGAATTCATACCTAAGTAGAATGTTAAACAGAGACACAAATGGTACAGGACATTATATTGAACTTAACAAATGTGTAATAAAGTACAATAAAAAAGTGCACTCTGGTGTAAAGTGGCTAAGTCCATTTTTATAATGGAGTGGATGCTTGAACCTCATCTTGAGACCTAAATTTCAGTTTTTATAGATAATAAAGCAGGCATATCAAAGAGAAACAGTTTTCCCCAAAGATATGGAGGTTGGTGTGGGATTTCTGGGAAAAATAAGTAGATTAGTCTACCTCAAGCATTTTGTTTTCTTTTTTTTTAAAGATAGTATAAATTTTTTCCCCTTTTCAGGTGCAGATAAAATTCTAGAGTCCAGTGCAGAGGATCATACTTTGAGTGAACAGGATTGCGTACAAAAAAGTCCTTTGTCAGAAACTGTAGATGTGAAGCCTTCCGATATGACTCTACCCCTAGCTCTTCCACTTGGGACTGAGGACCAACACATGCTTCTGCCTGTCACAGATAATCAGTCTCCTACATCAGATACATTGTTGAGGTCAACTGTGAGTGGGTATTCAGAACCACAGTTGATTTTTTTACAACAATTATACTGACGTTGTGAGGAATGTAGAGTTGCTATGACATCTCTGGTAGTAAGCATAAATGTGTTTGGTAAGGTGCACATATTCATATTAAATTTCCATTTGCTTGGGTTGTGACCATTACTTTGATTCACTGAAGTAAAAGCACCAGATGCTGCATCATAGCTGCAATGTTTGTTTTGATTTTTGGCTTTTCTCTCTAGAACATACACATAGCTTTTTAAGAATGAATTATTACCATGGAAGCACTATTTTGGATGGATAACTTTTATTCTCTTTTTTTAATTTTTAATTTTTTAGGTTTTTTTGAGATGGTCTCACTCTGTAATTCAGGCTGGCCTCAAACTCTGATCCTCCTGCCTCAGCCTCCCAAGTGCTGGGATTACAGGCATGCGCCACTATGCCTGGCACTTTTATTCTCTTTTAAAACTGCCTTAATTCCATTTTCATTCTGCATTTTAGAATTCTTCATTTACTGAAATATAATTATCAATTTGTGTGTCTTTTTTAACCTGCGAATTTTTAAATCTTCCTCTCTAAATTTAAGCAACATCCGTGATAGTATCAGCCCAAAGTGATGCTATTTGTAAGCACTGTAGACTAATACATAAACTATAGTGAAAAATGAAATTTGATATTTCTGAGAATTCATACTATGAAAATTAGTTACTGAAAAAGAATTGTGCTATTACTTTAATATATTCCATTAGAGGTAACCTTTCTTATGAAACCAAAAGCAGTGTTTCTCTTAAAAACTAGAGAACTGTAAATACATTTTTGTTCATTTAGAACTCAGCATTCTGGAGAAAACCAAGTCAGTGAAGTCAGTATTTTTGGTTTGAGACTATATTTTCAAAATGAATTTTAAATAGATACTTGATGTTTTTATCTAGTCAAAAGAGTTTCAAATTTTGATTCAGTTTATATTTTATTAGGTTTGTAGATTATTGGAAGTGAGGAATATATACTAGGTTTTGAAAAGTTTTGATAAGCCTCTCTTATGCCTATTATGCACTTTTTAAAATAAATATTAAATTATAAAAAATTTTCTAGATACAAATTCAATACATACTAGAAATCACTTGGCTTCTAAATTTGATACACTATATAGTTAAAAACTTGCTTAGCATGTTTGAAGCCCTGGGTTTGATCTCCAGTACCACACATACAAAAAAAAGAAACTAACTTCAGTTATAAATTAACATTCTGGGTTATCAGAAAGCTAGTTTATTAAACATTTTATATTTGAGTTTTCTACAAGGTTTGTGTTTTCAAATTTTATAAATTAAACCACAGCTTTTGTTTGTCATAGTTTCACAGTGGTCCTTTTTCTTCCAAGTGAATGTAGAAAATTCAGTAGTATTCTGATCTTTGCTACTACTCCTCCTTCCCATCCCAGTTTTTCAACATATTAATTTATTTTACTGCCTGATCTCTGGATTTTAAATTGCCATTTTCACATAGTTTCCATAATGCTGGTTAAACATCATTGTAACATTATTTCTTATTTTTGCCATGCATTGTTGTGCTTATTTGTTTTCAAGTTTTAAACTATACCTGTAATAAAGTTAATGTGTTTATTGATACCGATTTCTTTGATCACAGTTTTCTGTATTTGGGGACCAAGTTATAGAAACCATTTTAGAAGACATTTCTTTCTTACAGACTAAAGAGATCGGTGTCACCACACTCAGCTTTTAGCGCCCTCCCCCCTTCTTGGTACCGGGGATCGAACTTAGGTCCTTGTGCTTGCGAGGCAGGTGCTAGAACCACTGAGCTAAATCCCCGGCCCCAAGTCCCCCCCTTTTTAAATGGCTCAAATCAGTTTTTGTTCCATGCAGTCAGAGAACCCCAAAGTAGACAATTTTTTTTTTTTTTAAAGATTGCGTCTTGCTGTGTAGTCCAGGCTGGCCTCAAATTCACTGTGTAGCCCAAGCTGGCTTCAAACTTGAAAGAATCCTCCTGCCTCAACCTCCCATGTGCTGGGATTACAGGTGTGTGTCACCATGCCCGGATGACAGTTTTTGATCCTTCGTGACTGAGAAAATGGTAATGCCATCAACTATGAAAGTAAGATAGGTAAAGGAGCAGGTTCAGAAAAGGGAAGATACTTTTGGTTGTACTGCATTTGATCGGGAGTGAGATACATGAGTGAAAATGTCTGGCCTTGATTGGAAATAATGCCTGAAATCCAGAAGCAGTTAAAGCTAGAGATGTAGATGTTACAGCTATCCATGTAAGAATACTAATTTACAGACGTGATTAAGGCAGTCTGGGAGGTGGCACAGAGGAAGAAGAGATGAGAAAGCCTTAAGGGAAATGCATTTGAAGGATGAGCAAAGACAAAAAGATGAAAAGTGGTGACAGAAAAATAAGCCAGAGTGGCACAGGTTTTTCAAAGACAAAGGGGGCTTTTTAGTGACCACATGGTACAGGAAATAAGATTAAAACAAGACATTAGGCTGGGTAATGAAGCATAATTATCTTTTGCAATATAACAGTGGGAGTAGGAGCCCACTTATGGATATGGTTTGAGTGGTACATATTAAGACGGTGAATGGATAGTTTGAAAACGAGAACATGTTAGGTAAACAGTCATTTCATGAAATATTTTAAAAGTATATACTATATTGTTTATCGCCTTTTTTTCCCCCTTTTGGTGGTACTGGGCTGTGTTTTGCTTTCAAATTTGAATCAAAATGATGAACATATGTATGAGAGTGTACTTTAATAGGCTATATTTGAGCTGCATCTTAAAAGATGATTGCTAAGAGGAAAGTAGAAGAATGTTACATAATATGGTTGCAGATATATTCAGTGTAATTTGGATGTGCAGAGGCAATGGAGTTTTCCTACAGAACTTATATGTTTTTCTTGAGCCCTTACATAGTGATAAATTTAGATAAAATTACAGTCTTAGCTATTGGAAACTTACTTCTATAAAGCAGATGTAATTTATAATATCTTAAGGAATCTAAAGTAATGCTTAATCTTTTGGGAAATTGTGTATTTCTGCCTTTTGTGATGTCTCTCAAATGGTGTCAGATGTATGGAGAGGGCTCACATAACATAATGGAATCAGTTAGACAGGGCCTTGAGCTCTTCCATTTTCTGGGCATCCTACTGGTCTCTGCTGCAGTATCAGTGGCTATAAATAATGCCATCAGGTCTTTCCTAGTCAGAGCCTGTACTTCTTGGCTGACCCAACCACACCTTAGTTCTTGTAAATGTGGAAAATTCTCTGAGGCTTTATCACCTGTAGCTTTGTCTCAAGCTGTCCAGTGTGGGTCAGGTTACATGTTTACCACATGCCCTTCCGCTTCAGATTCAGGTAAGCTTTCCCCTTCAGTTGTCCCCACACAAGAATATGGGAACTTGTGGGTCCCTTTCATAGCACACAGCAATAGACAATAGTCTGAGAAAGCAATTTTTGTTGCTAAGGTTTACTTTAATTTGATTGTGTCTTATCTTAAAAGGCCGTTTTTTTTTCTACTACCATATGATGAATACTTCAAAGCAGTGAAAACTGAATGGACTACTACATTAAACAGTACAAATGAATTACACTAATACAATGTTGAACAAAAGAAGTGAGATACAAAAAGATATACTGTACGATTCCATTTATATACAGTTCAAAAATTTGCAAAACTAGTATTGGAAATCAAGATAATGGTTGTCTGAGGAGGGTGGAGGAGCTGGCAGCACTGACTTGTTTTGGAATTGGGTACGTATAGGTTTATGTTTTTTTGCATGAACTTGTGAAAGGAAAGTGCTATCATTACCTATCTATAACACCTAAATAGGACATGTAGAATACTTTTTCAACTTCTGAACTTTTTTTTTTGAACTTCTGAACTTTTGAAACTCTTCAGCATTCACTGGGAATTTGCCACCTGAGGCCTTTGTACCACTTCATAACAACTGACCTTTATTTGTTCTATGTTATTTTACTACTTGGTTATATTTTCATTATACGAAGAACCCATGTAGTTACTTGGCTTCTTTGGGGTCAAGTTTTTAATCTTTATATTGTAAAATTTCTTTTAAAAGTTACATTACAGTTTTTCACAATGAACAGCTATATAAAGCTTTACACATTTGTTAAAAGCAACTTGCTCTAATTTAAGAAGAAAACAAAAAAGGCTATAAAATATTAACCTCTGTAAAAGTAGTAAGATGGTATGTGAAGATTATAGCTTGTTTTTCATAAATTTTGACCTACTGGAACAAGAGCAAAGCCTGCATTTGTTGAATGCCCATAAGCATCTCCATAAGTCGGTGTCCAATAGTAATGCTTTTTAAGGCCATTGGAGACTTCTGCAAGATACACATGTCCATCTACCACAAATGGCTCCACATCTGTATTTTCTGGTTTCAGACGATTCTTTTGAATTAAATCTGAATATGCCTAGGATTTTTAAGAAAAAATGTATCATTAAGAATATAATATTCAATTTACAGTGCTTAAACAAATGCAGAAACTCATTTTAGCCATGCTGCTTTGCTATTAACATTTTTTATTAACTGCTGAATTTTACTATCTTCTAGATGTTGTAAGCAGATTTTTATTATTTTTGTTTGTTTTAGTTTTTTGAGACAAGGTCTTGCTGTGTAAGTCAGGCTGGCCTTGAACTGTGTAGCTCAGGCTGGTCTCAGCCTTCCAAGTACTGGGATTACAGGCGTGTACCATCACACCCAACTGGTTTTTATTTATTTAATTACATAAAATGAAATTAAAATGTTGCAAAACTTATTTCTAAGTTTTAATATATAAGATGTTTGGTTGTTTTGTGATTCCTTGAGTTAATTTTTGATACTATTGTTTTTGTGAACCAAAGTTCCCATGCTCAAAATTTTCAAGTCCCAAAGGTATTCTTAAATGGTGGTGTGTTGGGCAAGGAGGGCTGTTCTATGTGTTTTCAAAAATCTGGTAATAGCTAAAGACATATTTGTCAGAAAAAGAAGCAGAACTCCAGATTTGGACATAAAATTGTCTGGAGTTTGTGAATCCTCTGAAGCTAATCTACTGATTTATGCTAAGAAAGACAATTCCATAATAGTGGATGCTGGCCATAATGTTAGATATAAACATGTGGAATTGGTTAGTCAGTAAAGTTGAAGTTATAAGCAAAGGGTCAGAAATGTAGGTATTAAAAAATTTTAAGGTTTAGCCGGATGTGGTAGCACATGCCTGTAATCCCAGCACTCGGGAGGCTGAGGCAGGAGGATCACTGTGATTTCGAGACCAGCCTGGACTACATAGTGAGTTCCACATCAGTCTCAACTACATAGTGAGACTCTGTCTCAAAATAATCCAAAAAAAAAAAAAGAAAACCAAATAAAATAAGGTTTAGTTTGCTCTGCACTGTAACTTATTATTTATCAAAATTAGCATACACAGCTTCTAGTTTGTAGAGCCACTAAAAAATATAAATGTTTTCTAAAATTATGAGTGTTTTTTAGACCATAATATATATTTGACTACCCTGTTGCTAGTGGAATTTTAGTCCTGTTGCAAATCTTGTAAATTTTAATGTCTATTTTTTCTTCATTCTTTGTAAAATAAAACTACTTGTTACCATACTCTTTGTTTTGAAGTTACTATAAAGAGCTCTCAGTATTTATATGATCAATATACCAAACAACTTTACAGCTTGTACTTTCTAATTATCTTGATATATATTTAAGAGCAGATTGGAAATTACTCAACACCAACTCAACAATTGTGATTTTGTTTGTTTGCATTTGAGAAATTACACCATAGAATTCAAGAACCTTTATACTATTATATTTGATATATTTTGTTACTTCAACTATGAAACTATAGTACTAATTTTTTAGGACTTTTGTTAAAAATTATTGAAAGTGTAATGTCTCGTTATACTTTGTAACCATTTCCAAAGCACTTATAAATAATGTCTGATATTATAGAGAAGATCCCAGAAAAAGCCTTCAGTGAAGAAAAAATAAACTTACCACACATGTAGCCTCATCAAATTTGTTTCCCCAAATGTAGATATGAGATAGTATAGGATTTGTTTTCATTGATTGTGAAAGTGCAACAAGTCCTTCTCCTTCTATATTGTTGCTGACTACTGACAATCTTTAAAAACACAGAAGATAATAATTCTGGACACCAGTAGATCCATAAAGAATTTCGTCATGAATTTTAACAATCAACTAGAATTAAAATCAATTTTTTAATTGAGTTTATTGGTACATTTTAGGTATACAGTGCAGTACAGTTACACTCATCATTGGGATCTTGTACCTTTACATGACAGACCTTGGTTCTCATTTTTGCCCCTTGTCCCTGACCTCCTTTCACCCCCTCCTCCCCTCCCCATTTACAAATACTTTATTTCCATTTTTTCATAAAATCAAATTTGTTTTTTCTGTTATTTTGATTAAATATAAAACCATACTAACGCTTTAAGATTCCTGTTGTATGAAGTAAGAGATTCACTGAGATAGTTTGCACCTGCATTTTCTATTCTGTTAAAAGAAAGATCTATTACTTCCAGGGTGGCATTGGTTTTCAGTACATCAGCCAAATACATCATTCCATCACAAGTTATTTTATTGCTGGGAAAGGAAAAATATTTAGTAGTATGTGAAAATACAAAGTATTATTCTTTTATTCACAGTAAGATATCTGAAAACATTAAATAGTACTTTCTATTTTAGTTCACTCAGTATCCAAGGAAGTTAATGAAAATTTGTCATACGTAGTGCTCCCATTTCGGTTAACAATTAAAATGTGCATTCAAGTTATCAAAATATACAGCTCTGTTAGCTAATAATTATTAAGGCTTAGGCTAAAAGATTGGCAACAGTGGTTGCATTTTCTAATCATTGGAAATAGTGTACAACAAAGTATCTCATGTACTGTGAAAATTTAAATAAGTTGTCCTCATGACTTTTGAATTTAATAATGTAAACTGTCACTCACCAGCTGACATCAAGGTATCGTAGGCTCCTGTTCAGATACAGCGCATTGCATAACTGATGGAAACCACAGTTTTTTATACCATGCTTACACATGTGTAGCTCAACAAGGCAGTGATTTTCTTTCAACATGTGACCTAGATGGACTGTGGACTCTTCCTAAAAATAGATAAAATCTTGTTTCTTTTTTATTTAAAGATTTTTTAAAAAATTATTTGAGACATTGTCTTGGTATGTGTTTCAGGCTGGCCTCAAACTCTGTGTAGCCCAGGATGGCCTCAGACTCCCAAGTGCTGGGATTACAGGTGTGCGTTACCACACCTAGCTTCTTGTTTCTAAAACGTAACAGTCCATGTCTATCCCAAATACATGCTGTAATTTGAGTTCACTTTTTAGAAAGATATTGTTTAGGACTATTAGTCTCCTATAATATTTATTTGGCCTAACATAAAAAAATACTTTGCTCCAAATGATACCTACTACTTTCTTAGAAATAGTTAGCAGGCACTTGTAAGGTACAGTAGTTAAATGATACCAGAGAAAATGGATAATTTGGTTTACAAAAACAATAATCAGCTGGAAATGGTGGTGGGTGCCTGTAATCCGAGCACTCGGGAGGCTGAGGCAAGAGAATAGTTCTGAGTTGGAGACCAGCTTGGGCTACATACTGAGTTCAAGGCCAGGCTGACTACATAGTGAGATCCTGTCTCAAAGAACAAGAACAAAGGAAACAATAGTCATTTCAAAAGGGAAAAAAAATAAGATGAACTCTGTATTGAGCATGTGAGCTCCTCTGCTACTCTCCTTTGAAGAATGTCTAAGCCTTGTATCCTTTCTTCAGAACTTTGCCCCCTTTCCCACTCTGCACAGCTGTACGATGAAATACAGACATTTCCCAATCTTTTTTTTGTTTGTTTTGGAGACAGGGTCTCCCTATGTAGTTGGAACTGACCTGGAACTCACTATGTAGCCCAGGCTGGTCTCGAACTCCCAGCGATCCTCCTGTCTCAGCCTCCCGAGTGCTGGGATTACAGGCATGCGTCACCACGCCTGGCTTCCCAATCTTGATTGTATTTTTAAAATGTACTTACTAACTCTACGATATGTCGGATTTCCTCCCTTTTTTATTCAGTTCAAAATTTCTGAATATTTTTTTACTTTTGTTTTCTGGTCAGTGGAAGACTGTTGCTTTTGTTTTTGTTTTTGATTTTGCAATCTAGCAGCTTCTAGTCAAAGGGCACATATCCCTAATGATTTGAATTACAACCATTTTAGGTTTTTAGCAAAATCAAAGCATTATAAAAGGAACCATCCTTGTTAAGGTAGGGAATTATGATCACAAACAGTAAAGGATTTTAACCCTGTTCTCTGTGTAATTTGTCTAGAGTGGCACCTATTGCTGTGTCTTTCCAAGCTCCCCAGATAATGTCAATGAGCAGACGGAGATGAAATCCAACATACTATTATTTTTTTCATCTTGTTATCCTCTGATCCTATGTGGAATTGAACATCAGACCTTGAATGGAATAGTTTTATAAGCTTATATTTGGGAACAGCAATGTATAGGGAGGCAGAAGATTCTACTTCACAGTGCCCTCAGGGATAGAGGTAGCAGCACTGGGAAAGTTAAAACAGGCTAGAACGCTGCTGGTCACCAGAATCACCAGGCTGAGAGCAAGCACTGGGTGGGCACAAGGACCCTGGCCTTTTTATGTCTATTCTCAGATGGACTAGGGATTAGTGCTTCCACTCAAAATACTTAAAGAAGGACTGTGCTTCTAATATGATTTCATATATTTAAACATACTTCCTCAGGGATATAATCTACAAGTTTTTTTAAATTTAGTCTTTATGTCATGTCCTCAATCAGAAATGTTTCATTGCTGCTTCCCCTCTCCCTGCTTTGATTTCAAAGTTCTTATGTTCCCAGGCACCCTAAGCAAATCACCTTCTAGACTGGTTGATCTCCTACCACCTACACTGAACACTCCTTGAAAGGCGGGGGATTTAGCTCAGTGGTTCCACATCTGCCTTGCAAGTTCCCTGAGTTCAATCAGTTCAATCCCCAGTAGCAAAAAAAAGAAAGAAAACCCCTTGAAGGCTGGGTGTGATGGTTAATCTTGATTGTCAGTTTGATTAGATCTAGGTAAGCATAGAGAGCTGACTGGGTGTTGAGGGTACTAACCCTTTCAGTGAGTCATACCTGAATGGGCTATTAGTAGTTCGAGGAAGGTCCCTGGGGCATGCCTCTGAAGGGGGTGTCTGCCCTCTGGTTCTTTCATTCGCTCACTCTGGGCTTCCTGGGCACCGGAGGGGAGCAGCTTTCCTCCTCCTGGGCACCGGAGGGGAGCAGCTTTCCTCCGCTCTGCCTTCCACTATGATGTTTTGCCTTGGAGCTGGCTGGTCATGGACTGAGGTGTCTGGAACTGTGAGCCAAAATAAAGCTTTCCTCCTGTAAGTTCCTTGTCAGCTATTTTATTCCATTAATGGAAAGATGACTAATACACTGTGGTCTGGTGCTTTGTTTGATTTTGTGTCTCTAGCATGTAGCATTTTGTCTAGTTTAGGGTAGCATTCAAATGTTGAGTGAATAAATCCTGAAGCAATTCACTGACAAGTATTTTGGTGGTGTTTGAGGTATTTTTAGGTTACATTTCTGTTATTTGAGGATGCTGGGTACCTCATTGGACAGATTAGATTTACATACATCAAAACAATATGATGTAAAACTCCATTTTTTTTTTTTTTGTACTGGGGATCGAACTTGAGCCCTTGTGCTTGCGAGGCAGGCAATGGAACCACTGAGCTAAATCCCCAGTCCAAATTTTTTTGTATAGAAAAGATGCAGAGATCATTCAAAAGGAGATATCTACATAAGGAAAGAACGCAAGATCTACTTCTAAATATAAAAGAATTATACATAAGATATGGCTAATTCTTAATTCTTATACCAAGGAGGAATAATGAGGTAGTTAATTTTAAATTAAAATACTTAGAACTTTTTTTAAAGTTCAGAAAGACAAGGGGGCAGAGATATCAGCCAATAGGGAAGTAGTCCAAGGGAACTAGGGTGAGGAGTGAGGAGAGGGGAGGGGAAATGAGGATAAACATGTACCATGTATAGGACCCTAATAACCCCAACAGAAGTAAACATCATGTGCCATGACGTGCTAAGAGAAATAATATCAAGAGGGTATAAAAAGATGTTAGGGGAACCAGAGGAGGACGGGGAGAATGAGGGAGGGAAGAGGACAGGGATTAGAAAAAAATCAAGCTGTGATATGTACATGTAACCACTCCCCAAGATGATTGTAAATGGTGTGAATTGCAAATGTACTCATAAAAGCTCAAGTACAACAAAAACTAAAAGTTCATTTGAACCTTGAACTTTAATGAACATTTGCACATCGAACTTTAAAGTTCTATTTTTACTTTTTGGTTTTGAGACAAGGTCTAAGTTACCAAGCCAGCTTTGAAATTATGATCCTCCTCCCTCAGCCCCCCAAGTATCTGGGATTCCATATATGTGCCATTATGCTTGGCTTAAAGTTTGCTTTTTAGGAATATAAAGTGCTTTTCATATGGATAGGTAGATACTATCTATATCATATATACCATATATATATATCGTGTGTGTGTGTATGTATGATGTATATCTTTTTTTTCTTTTTGGGGGGTTTCTCTTTTTTTTTCTCTCATTGAGTTTATTGGTACATTTTAGGTATACAGTACAGTTACATTCATCATTGGGATCTTGTACCTTTACATGACAGGTCTGGGTTTGTATATCTATTTTTGGACCAAGCATGTCCAACATGCTACCCAACATAGCAACATTGTGTGATTTTTTTTTTTTAGTGATATTTTTCATGATTCAGTTGTGTGTTGCTCTAGTGCAGTCTATAGGCAGTAAAGGAATGCTGTGTAAGGGAGGACACAGGGCAGTACTAACTACCTCTTGAACTTGCCAGGTATAGGTAAATTGTTGTTTGTTCATTTGTTTGTTTTTTGAGATAGGGTTTCAGTATGTAGCCAAAGCTGTCCTTGAATTCATGGTGATCCTCCTGCCTCAGCCTCCTGAGTGCTAGCATTACATGTGCCACTCTACCTGGCACATATATTTGAATTTAAATTCATGTGTATCACATTACAGTCACCCATGAAACTTAGGGAGTAAAATGCAATAGTTACCAATAGTAGTATTTCAACCTATTATGGTTGTGTGTCTGTGAAGACAGGAATTGATTGTTAATAAGCTGATGTAAGTTTTATTTAATTATTAAAACTTGGGCTTGCATTATTTTATTTTAATATACTTTAAAAATAAAAGAGGTTTTGTTACATACATTAGCTATATCATTTTTTTTAATGTGTGACCCAATACAATTTCTCTTCACTCAGTATGGTCCAGACAAGCCGGAAGTTGGACATGCAAGGTTTAAAGTAATGATAAAATGAGTTTTATTCCCTTTTCACAACTGGAAGAAGAAAGACACTGAGAAGGATGTTAAGGATCAAGAAGACATGAAAGAAGGACCCCTGTGTGTGTTTTCCTGCCCCGCAGCACCTCACCTATGGAAGCATCGGGTTCAGACTCCCCACACGGCTCTTTGCACACCTTTTGCTCCCGAGATGTAAGGGCTCAGGTGTCTCAGTTACCTTAACGCCAACAGTCACAGTTCACGGCAAGCTCTTGTACTCTGTCCTTTAACCCTGTAACCATGTGTGCTCTCTGCAGGTTTACTCAGAACTCGAATGTGAAGGGAGACAGTGACTGTTTGCTGCTTAAATAAGCAATATCTAAAAGCATATTTAGTTATAAAGGTCTTATTAGAAAATCTTAAATGAGGTATATATTTGATAGTACTGGGGACTGAACTTAGAGTCTTCACACTGAGCTACATCCCTTGTTTTGATACCATGCCCGGCTTAATGTTTCTTTAAATAAAGTTTTTATTTGTAAGTAAGTAGTAGTTTATAAGCTCTAATAAGGATAATACCAAAAATACAATGTACTCATGAAACATCAACTTTGGTAGGACCTTAATTTCATTCAGATATTGTTAACATTTTCTTTCATTTTGAATACATACCTGTTCGCCATACAGTATAGGTCGGTTTAGGTTTATTCCCTTAATTGCTTGGTTTTGAGTTAGTACTGTGGCAAATGCTATCACGCTTTGCATACCCTAAAAACAGGCAAATTCATTAAGGAAAATGACAGAGTATGTAAACTAATATGTATTTCAAGATCTATTATATGAATTCAGATAAAACTACATTTTTAAAAAGTAAGCATTTCTTGCTCTTTGAGTTGTAGACTGATCAAATTCATAAATAATAATGTACTCCTCCTTGCTCTAAAATCTGTTTACAACATGCATGGGGAAGGTTTTTGTTTTGTTTCACTATTCAGTATCTGTTTCCTGGGGATTTGCCTCTCGGCATTCTCTCAAGCCCTCAAGGTTCTACCTAATGCAGACCTCAGTATCTAAGACGTGATCCCAGCTGCTAAGACACATGTACATAATGCATTCCATATCCTGTGCAAGCACTCACACCACAGTAAGTGTGATTAGTAAATGGTTACTGATCACATTTCCCACATCTCCCAAGGTCCCTCCCTTTGACTGGAAAGGCCTAATCTCCCTCATCTTCACGATGGACACCACCACGCACACCTGGCTGTTATGTCAGAAAAAAAAAAGGCCTTCCTCACTTCTATTCCTTTTAGCCTCCCATCCAGTTGATCAGTACATTTTATACATTCTGCCCCCGAAAGATATTTCAAATGACTCTGTTCCTTGTTGTCCAACTCTGTGCCACCACTGCTGTCCAAGTCATCATCTCTCACCTGGACAACTCCAGGACTTAGTGGGCCCTCAGCTTCGTGCTGCCTTCTCTTTCCAGTTCCCCAGAGAAAAACCAGAGTGCTTTTTTAAAGGCAGTCTGATCACGTCACCTCTCAATGTAAAGCCCTTCCATGATTTGCATTTTTAACAAACCTGTCTTCCTCACCTGACCCATGACATGTATACTACAGCCTAACCTAACTGGCCTTGGTGAACCTCTCTCTCTCTACTTCAAGGCACTTTTGTGCCCGGGATCAAACTTGGGACCTTGTTCTCATGAGGCAAGCGGTGGCACCACTGAGCCAAATTCCCCAGCCCCTCCACTGAAAGGCACTCTTCACTGTCTCTGCTCAGACACTCAAAAGTTTCCTGTTTTTTTTGATACAGGGGAATCAAACTCAGGACCTTGTGCTTGTGAGGCAGACAGTGACATCATTGAGCTAAATCCCTGGCCCACTAGTTTTTGAAATCTGTCAGACTTGATATTTTATTTTTCATGTGCCTTCCTCATGACTATTACCATATCTGAGTATGCAAAATATTTACCAAGTATTACTTCATTATTTGCTTAACACTTTCCTATTAATTCATTTATATTCATTTTAAAATAAAATTTTGTGCCATTCATAAAAGGAAGAGCATAGTCACTTGACCTTAACAGAACACCTCTGTGAAAAATAAATACATGAGTATTAAAATTACCTCTTTCTCCACTCCCCAGACCACACTTGGAAAACACTGTCAGTGCACGGTGGATCCACCGTGTATGCAGCCACGAACCCTTTCCGGGACGGTTTTCCTCACCCTTCATGACTCCTGCCCAGTACCTCCTCATGTCTCGGGCAACCGTCTTATCAAACAGATGATCTCCTCCCCGTTGTCAGAGAGCATGGTCGCATTTACACCACTTTTCTCCATTTCCATGATGTTTTCCCAACTAAAATGTCAGTTTCATAAGAGCAGAGGCCTCATCTGTCCACTGTTATATCTTTGGCATCTCGGAAAGTGACTGATACATGTTGGGAATGAATATTTACAGAACGCTTTCCCAGAACCATACTAGCTGCATTTACAGTTCACAAAGTCTTTCAGAACCTACTACCCCGGAGAGCCTCCTGGCACATTTCCACTGTTTTTGTGTCCCGGTGACTTGGCACATATCTGCGGCTGTATGACAAGTTTCTCAGGCCTCAAGACTGGAAAGCGTGTTTGAGAAAGCAAAACCTAGACTTCAAGGACATGTAAAAAACATATTTGTCATTATCAGGCCAGATGAAGGCTCAAAGTAGCTTTTGGTATGATCAGTTTTAAGTTTTTATGGTACAACATAAATACTTCGGAATAGTTCAAAGTAAAGAAACATACTAATAAACAATATTAAATTAAAATGAAATTCCATACAGGTTAAGATAAACCATGGATAGAAGTTTAAGAATATTTTTATTAAACTCGATGTTTTTCTAGGTATTTACTCCGATTTAATTAACAGACTGTACTATTATGGCCTGGTTGGGGGGCATCTTTTCTCTTGATATTTAGATAGTAGAGGAAAGATAAGGTATTTATAAGAGTGTCATTTGCCTGGTGTCTTAAATGAGTTTTTCTGTGCTGATTTCCTAAGAAACCAGTTTACTTACCAGATCACAGTCACCCAGATCTAATTTCTCTAAGGATGAGTTAATTTGCAACATTGCAGCAAAAAACATTCCACCTTTATTTTCAATCTTATTTCCAGTCATTCTTAAGTATCTCAACGTTGTATTCTTCTGAAAAGGAAAATAATCAAAACTTAGTTAAGTTTCAATCCACAGAAGTGTCTAAGTGACTTAGGGGGCTATTTTACTATTTGTAGACTCACATTTTTCATGGAAATAGATTAGAATATATTCCTTAAAGGTAGCAATTCTCCATTTTAGGTAAAAATCTACTTAAATAGCTTAGAAGGCACTCACAAAAGGATAAATTCTGTACGATGATGATTCCGCTTACATGAGATCCCTGGAGTAGTGAAATTTATAGACAGATATGAGTGGTTTACTGGGGGCTGGGAAGGGAGAGGCAAAGGGAATCGTTAATGGGACCAAAGCTTCAGTTTCGCATGATGACAAAGTTGTGGAGATGGACGGGGGAAATTGTACAACCCTGCAGATGTACTTAATGCCACGGCCCTGTACACTTGATTTAAGAGGTAAATGTTATCTGTATTTTTTCAATAAAATTTTTAAAATTAAAACAAAATGACCAAGAGACAGATGCCAAAGCAATAGCCAGTCAGTAAGTACATTTTAATAAACATTTTTCCTTGAAAAAACTGTAAATTTGCCTTTCAAGAAGCCTGTACCATTTTTATTGAAGTGAAATTCACAGAAAATTAATCACTTTAAAGTCTACAATTCTGTGACACTTGTTATGATCACAGTGTTGTGCAGACATTACCTGTGGCTAACTCCAAAACATTTTTCATCCACCCCAATGGTAACCTTGTACCCACTGGCACTCATGCCCATATCACCCTATTTTGTTTTTTGTTTTTCTAGTGCTGAGTATTGAACTCTCAAAATAGTGACAGACAGAACATTAATAATATAGACGAGAGTATTACAAAGTATCCCTCATATTTGTGTCCGACTGAATTTTCGACAAAGGTGTCAAGACAATAAATGAGGCAAAGAACAGATGTTTAACAAGTGCATTTGGGATAACCAGAAATTCACATATTAAAAGACTGCAGTTGGAGCCTGGCGTGGTGGCTCATGCCTGTAATCCCAGCACTCAGGAGGCTGAGGCAGGAGGATCACTGTGAGTTCAAGACCAGCCTGGGCTATGTAGTGAGTTCCAGGTCAGTCTCAACTACATAGTGAGACCCTGTCTCAAAAAAACCAAAAAAAAAAAAGTATAGTTCAAATACTGACTTGTAAACAAAACTAATTCAAAATGGTTGAAAGAACTAAATAAAGGAACTAAAGCTATAAAACTTTTAGAAGAAAACATAAATGTAAATCTTTGTGACTTTGGATTAGGGGAAGCCTTCTTAAATATAACACCAAAAGCAGAAGCAACAAAATAAATTGGGCTTTATTTTAAAGATTTTTTTTTATGCTTCAGAGGACATCAAGTAAGTGAAAAAACAATTTCCAAATGGGAGAAAATGTTTGCAAGTCATTTATTTGATTAAAGACTTACGCTTAGAATATATTAATTCTTACAATTCTTACAGCCCACAAGATACAGAGCACAGCCCTGTAATCTAGTAGTAGGCTAAGGTAGGAGGGTTGCTTGAATCCAGAAGTTAAGACAAACCTGAGCAACATGGTGATAATAGGATCTCAAAACAAATACAACCCGATTTGAAAGGGCAAAGGATTTGAATAGACATTTCTCCAAAGGAGATATATAAATTGACCAGAAATCCATGAGAAAATGCTCAGCATCATGTAAGTAAATTAAAGCAAAAAACATACTTTATGTGTTTTTCATACACACTAGGATGGTTGAATTAAAACAGCAATGGCAAGAGTTGGTGAGGACATCGAGAAACTGGAACACTCATACATTGTTGGAAGAATTGTTAAAAGGTGTAGCCACTTTGGAAAAACAATTTTGCACTTCCTGAAAATACTGTCTCAAAATATTTTTTGAGACAGGTTCTTGCTATGTAGCCCAGGCTGGGCTTAAACTCTAGGTATTCTTCCTGCCTCAGCCTCCCAAGAGTTGAAATTACAGGCAGGTGCCACCCAGGTCATCAAATGGAATTTATTGAGCAATAAAAATGAAGGAAGTATGCTAAAACATGGATGAAACCTGAAAACATTAAATCAGTCACAAAAGGCTACATATTGTATGATCACATACATATGATATGTCCAGAATAGGCAAATTTATATATGGAAAGTTGATTAGTGTTTATCAGAGACTGAGGGCTGGAGGGACAGAACAATGAAAAAGGACTGCTAATTATAGATATGGGGCTAATTTTTGAGGTGGAAATGTTCTTTAAAAAAATCAGTGGTAATGGTTGCACAATTCTAAATTTTTTTTTGTTTTTGTTTTGTTTGGGTACCAGGGATTGAACCTTGTGCTTGTGAGGCAGGGGTGGCACCACTGAGCTAAATCCCCAGCTCTCTAAATGTACTTTTAAAATTCCCACTAAGTTTCAGAAGACTTTAAGAAAGTAATTTTTTTTTGTTTTGTTTTGCTTTTGGTTTTTTGAGACAGGGTCTCACTGTGAAGTTGAGACCGACCTGGAACTCACTATGTATCCCAGGCTGTTCTCAAACTCACAGCGATTCTCCTGCCTCAGCCTCCCGAGTGCTGGGATTACAGGCGTGTGCCACCATACCCAGCCAAGAAAGTAAATTTTCTGTATGTGAGTTATATCTAAAAGCAACTGAAGTGTAAAAGAAATATACATTCCTACCATATTGAAATAATATAAGCTCATATTAATATTTGATTCTCTTGTTTCCAAGCTATCAGAAGTTAATATTCTCAAATAAAATGCTAGTTTTAGATGCATAATGCTTACATGTAATGCCTTAGCAAGCAGTTCTCCACCTTCAGGCCCAATATCATTAAACATAAGGTTTAAGTAAATGAGGTACAGTTGTTTCTATAAGGAGAGAACAAAAGCTATTACACACACATTATTAGAAACTGGTCAGCTAATCACATGCTTTATTTGCTACTATTAAAGAAAAAATCACCTTTCTCCTTTAAAAAAATATAATTGCAATATAAGGGAAGGAAAAGATTATATTCAGTTTTACCAAAAATACAGATAAAATATGGACATGCTTTACATATTTAACCACAGCGTACACATTTGTGAAAAATGAGGAGCTCTAGGTACCAGCTCTACTGAGATCAAGTACAAGTGGATTCCCATGTATTTCAAGTGTTACAAATATCACTGTCTGGACCCCTGACGTTTCTCATGACTGCTCTTTGTGAGTGTATGCCATTAGACAAAATGGTCTCACTGAGTCCAACACCTAAGAATATTTCGTAGTAAAGTAATACCTGAAGAAGTTTCGCAGCGTAGTGTGCACCAGTATCGTTTATGAGGTTATATCTAACATCCAAACCTAGATGAACAGAGAAGGACATGTATGGCTAGGAAAGGATATTCCTTTAAAAGAATACTTAAAATCAGAAAAGTGAAAAGCTGGAGGCATTGATTCTTAAACATACCATTAATATATGGATGATCCTTTAGAATTTTAGAAAGAATACAAAAATCTTCACCTGTCACTCTTTGTACTGGGATTAAGCGATTGTTACCAGCAATGCTCAGTGTGATGCCTTCTTTGGGTCTGTTAAAATTTTAAAAAGAAAAAGATCTTGAAATACAAAGAAAGAAATCTAGTTTTTTTAAAAAAAATATTTTAAAAAATAAATGTTTTTTTCTTCACATGTATACAAGAACATCACAGATAACATTTACTGGAACCAAGTATGTAGTGGATTTACAAATACATAGTGCATTGATACCAGGTAATTTAAATCTACTGGGCATTCTCCAAGCTTTACAAGGGACCTTAATACAGTCTGCACAACTTGATTTCCCTCTCACACACAAAGTATTCCCACTTTATGGAAAAGAACAACGAAAACTCCAGTGATTTGCATTCATGCACCCAGCTCACAGGAGTTAAAGGCAAGCTAGCCCAGGCTTGTGGACTTCGGGTCTCGTGTTCCTCCCAGTGTCCTTACACCACCTCTAAGTCCTACCAACAGGGTCTCTCACCTACTTCCTTATCTGAGTCCAAAGGTAGGTCCATTTACCAAGCATTTTCAAGTGGCTATAAAATCACTGAGTAGCACAGGATATTTACACAGATAAGAAACAACACTATTGCTGTATTAAAACTTTCGTCTTCCTTACCCCTTTTTAATTTCTTCATCCACTTTTTGGAGTACACGCAATATAAAAGGATTAATATTCTGGGAATTTTTTGAACATAGTTTACAATAACCTTCCTGGAGAGTAGCGATAGACTCTGAAGCTTCTGAAAAATAAATGTATCCATCATCATGTGTAAATTATTCCAGGAACTGTCTTTCTATAACAACTACAAGTCTTTCAAAGGTATGAGTGGGGGAGAAAAGGAGAATTAAGGCCAGAAGTAGAGAGGAGCAAAAGGAGTGGGAGAGAGAAGAAAAGTGCTTTTTGGAGTCTGTGGGCCTCAGACCCACCCTCAGGGAGACCGGGAGACATGGGCTCGAGTCAGCACCCTAACCTCGAAATGATATAAAGAGAAATTAGCTTCATCATGTGCCAGGCCTGGTAGCTGAGGAAAATCACATCCCGAAGATTAAATAGTCTGCGCAAAATCACTCAGTTAATGAGGGCCATGTACAAAATCAAACTGACCGAACACTTGCCACTGTCACAAACACTGGTGACTCAGTTGCATAATCAGCTACAGGTAAAAGACAATCGTATCCAACATTCCAATTCCAAAAGTATCTGCAAAATCACCTAGCCTCACAGGCTGCTCAGATACCCTCTGTACCTCACTCCCAAGTTAGCATCTTTGAATAGAACCCTGTCAGTTCTTCTCAGCAAGCTGCACTTCACACCAAGTCTGGCTTATATAAGCTCTTTACCCACCCCAGACTTCTATTTCCTATTTCTTCTTGGGGTTTTTTTGTGTGTTTTTTGGTACCGGGGATGGAACTCGGGTCCTTGTGCTTGGGAGGCAAGTGGTGGAACCACTGAGCTAAATCCCAGGCTCAAACTGTTTTGTGGAATACTGATGTTCTCGACAAGATGATCAAAGTTGTTCATATAGAATGGATTTCAGTCAAGTAAGTGTGAGAAGTGCTGAAGTAGGCAAAGCTAAACAGAGTCCTAGCTGCAACACTTCTCAGACATTTGAAACTCTCAGGTGTACAAAGACTCTTCTACTCATCTTAAGCATGTTGGGGAGAGAGGATAAGAATACTGTACTTCCCAGCCTTATGTGATCATGGCTCTCCTGTAATGAAATCTAAAAAATGCGTTGTTAGCACTCTGGCCAGGAAATAAAGCAAATACAATAGATTCTAAACAAAAGTTGGAACTGGGCTCCCCCTGGGCTTCTTTCCTTGATACTAGAAAGGGAAAGGTTGCCCTGAGACTCTCTGAGATTGGTGCTGTCCACACCATGCCCAGGGTGCTTGAAATGTGTCAGATTTATGACTAGTTCTTGTGAAGGTAGTAAAGAATCTTAGATTATAAACTAATATCTGTTTTTGTTTGTTTGTTTTGATACTGGGGATCGAACTTGGGGCCTTGTGCTTGCGAGGCCAATGGTGGAACCACTGAGCTAAATCCCTGGCCATAAGCTAATATTGCTAAAGAAAGTTAATGATATATTTTTTTTCTTGCTACATAGTCCAGGCTGGCCTCAAACTCACAGCAATCCTCCTGCCTCAGCCTCCCAAATGCTGGGATTTCAGGCAATGTGCCACCACACCCAGCCTACAAGAATATTCTTAGTTATGTACAGATTTAAGTACTCTGATATTTAAGTTTCTGTTATATTTTCCTGCTACTCTTTCGATTTAAAATTCACCTTTGTATTATATGTCAGTATGTTATAGTGCCATTGTTTCCTATACTATATTCAAGCCAGTCTTCAAGTAGTAAAGCCAAAACTAGAGGCACAATTTAGCCTCACAGGAAAATGTTAAGAATCTAACCCAAATTTCATTTTTCATCCACATCTGGCAGCATATTTAAAATTTTCTGAAGAAAAGGCCTACTTATTTTGGAGGCAGTTCCCTCCCAAAGATGCTATTCTATCTGGAACATCTGACTACTGGACATCCTATTCTTGGACGCCCTCCTCAGAATCCAGGGTGTCACTGAGCAGTTACTTAAACTCTCAGAGCCTACATTTCCCTTTCTGTAAAGGTGAAGAGTAATAGTACTCCTGTCCCAGGTGCAGTGAGGATTAAGTAAGGCTTCTTCTCCAGGCGATAACAAATCCACCAACACACAAGTAAACATCCAAACTCATGGGATGGTGTTTAAACTCTGTTCAATTTGTTAAAGCGAATTCACGGGTGCGGAAATATTTAAAACCTAGATGGTCCACAGGTGCAAAGTCAGAACCCTCTCAAGATCCTCTTGTTCATCTGGGGCCTGCTCCTTGGGGCTTCCACCAAAAGGAGGCAGGAAACACCCTCAAGGAGATTCTAAGGGCAAAGCGTGGTGGCCTGAGGCGCCCCAGAGTTGGGGCCACAGCTGGCGTTCCCGGGGCCTACAGCTTCTACAATCAGCCAATGCAAGCGTTTGTCCGGCCAGTGAACACCCAAAGGCAACCTGCTTCTCACCCCGCTTACCCGCCTGGGCCGGGGCCCGGGTGGGGGCCGCAGCAGGGTCGGCCTCCTGCAAGCCTCTGCTCCCCATGCTGCGCTCGGCTCGGTCAGCCGAGGTGGCGTCCGCGTTGCCATAGTGACTGCGGCTCGCCGGGGCTGGGGAGGCCCAGGCGCTGGCTCTGCCCGTCTGGGCCTCGAGGCCTCGCTGGGCTGGCAGTGACCGCACCTTCTGTGAAGGCTCCTCGGTCATCCTACCCAGGGTTCCTGAGGTTTGAGGGACTCGACTGGGCCGGGGGCCAAGGCTGCAAAGACATTTGTGACACAGCCCTGGTCCGCAGAGTGCGCACAGCGCGGAAGCCGCGGGTGAAGTCAGCAGGAGTGAGGGTCTAGGGCCCCAGGGAGGGCGTCCTGGAGAGGTGGCCAGAACACAGGCCGAGGTGCCCAGAGGCAGACGCTGTGGTGAGTGCTGCCGAGGCGAGGGTACTCTGGTGAGTGCAGGGGCCCGGGAGCCCTTCAGCCTCCCAAGCAGGTGGAGGAGGAAGGATCCGACAGGCGCCCACCCGGAAGCCTCCTCTGAGGCAGTTACAGCAGGGTTGAGACGGGGGAAGGGGTGGGTGGGGGGCAGAGGAGGGGACGACGGAGCAGTATTACGGGGTAGCGGGATCACAGTGTGGTGTTTGGATGCGGGAAGGAAGGTGAGGTTGCCTTGGGGATTGCCATAGAGCAAAGAGAAAACAATGGGAGGGGAGGTGTGGAGAACCTGTCTTTCAATAAATACTTCCTATTCTTTTTTTTGAGACAGGGTCTCACTATGTACTTGAGACTGACCTGGAACTCACTATGTAGCTTAGGCTGGTCTCAAACTCCCAGCGATCCTCCTGCCTCAGCCTCCCGAGTGCTGGGATTACAGGCGTGCACCACCATGCCCTAAATACTTCCTATTCTTAACTGCATTGTTCCTAGAATTCATTCTTCTGTTTTAGAGGACATGAACTCGACATACTGGACATCCAGCTGGTTGGGAGTTATATTTCCCTCATATTCGGCTTATTTAGAAGTCCATAGATCATCCCTACGTCATACACCTGTATCACTTTCTCCAGGTTAAACTTAATGGCGATGGAAAGCAAATAATTTAGCTATGTGCTCCCAAAAACAATTGAGTCAGTTTGGGATTTTAGAGCAACAGTGAGACAGATTCCATTCCCCATCTGCCTTCCCTTTCCTTTAAAGAATCTGGAACTAGTAAGACAGGAAAGCAAAGGGGACAGAAGAGGTAGCTCAGTATTAGATCACTGGCCTAGGATGTCCAAGGCGGAGGATTCAAAGCCTTCCTGGGTTCAGTCCCCATCGCCAAAAGCAAGAGAAGTGGTTTGCCTAGAACAAGATAAAGCGGTCGCTAGTGCTGCACAAGGGCAGGGAGGGATTCTCTTCCAAGGGAACAAATGCACAGAATGTAGAGTGACTAATAAAACAGAAGAAACAGAAAGGGGCTGCCCTAACCAAACAGCGCCTACAGCATTCTTCTCCCCGTCTGCCTCAGAGAAAAACAAAACAGTAAGAGTAACACAGAACTGCCATCCACATGTCAAAATGCGTATGGAACAGGGTGGTCAAAAGACATTAACTGCAGGTACAGCTCATTTCCATCAGCACTTCCTCCTCCTTTCTCCCAGTGATTTCCAGGGAGAGGAGGGATGTAGTTGGAAAAAGCCTGTCCCCTCCCCTTAATCATTGCTGGGAGGAGGGAGGTGGCATTGAGCTGACTTCTAGGAGCTCAGGTGGATTCTCTGAGGCCCCGTGTGCAAGATCTGGAGTGACTGGAGGTCTAACTTGAATCTGAACTTTCTAGAAGACAGAATGAAAGAACATACCTCAGGTTTAGTAGTCCTTGCATGACAATAAAAGCCAGCATTTGGCATTTTTCTGGCATCTTATTGTAGGAAGGTTTAGTACATTTATCTTCATATAAATAACTTAATAGACAATGTCTTTGTTGCTTTGTAGATCTAGAAATATCTTTCAAATGATTATTTCTTTTACTTTTATTTATTTTAATTTTATTTATTTATTAATTTATTTTTTTGAGAGAGGGTGTCACTATGTAGTTCAGGCAGCCTTGAATTTGTAACCTAGGCTGGCTTCAAACACACTGGATTCTCCTGCCTTAGCTTTCTAAGTGCTGGGATTATAGGTGTGCAGCACCATGCCTGGCCTCAAATGATTATTTCTAATAAGCCCAAAGCATGGTGTTTAAAGTAGTCATTTTTCAAGAAAATATAGATAATAATACTAAGCAAGGGCTTGCTGTCTGGTGAGCATGGGAGCCAATACTAAGGCACTGGTTTTGCAAACAAACAAACAAAAAAAGCCTATTATTGTATATTAACCTCTAAAGAGACAGAAAGCATGGCTGAATTCTGTCTGCTAGATTGGCTGTAGTGAAGGGATTTAAGCAGCCCAGGAAAAGAAGGCCACATCCACTTGCCGGACCAGGTGGAGAACTTGTGGGTAGTGGGGGAGTATTCAGTGTCTCCCTGTTTGGGGTTCAGACTGTCAACAGCACCTCACTTCTACTCCAAGTCTGTGAGAGCTCCTGACTACTTAGGTTCCTCTCAGTTTGGGTTTGATCAAGCTCATAGGTCATTGTAGGTCAGGTCCTAGCATGTTGCACCTTCATCCTGAAAAGCACCTTTAACAATTTCCAGAAGCGGAAAAATTGCTACTTTACGGCCTATTTTCAGTATGGTCTGCATACATTTTCTGATAATTTGGAGACAGAACTCAAAGAATCTGGGCAATGATACTAACATATCCATTATTTGTATTTTTCCTATCAGCTGCCTCAACTTCTTTGGTACCCAGTGCTGGAACTGCGTAAATTCCTGGCTGAATTTTCTGAGGAAGATATAAAGTGCTGGCCTCAGGTGTTATCCAGGCTCATCATTTGGGTATTGAATATGCAGGTCACAAAATTAGTGTTCTGTCATTTTTAAATGTTTTGGTCCATGAATAAAAGGTGAGCAACTCATACGAAAACTTCACATTCGTGTTTTCTGATGAGAAAGTGGACTAGTACCCCAAACCTTCTTGCTCATTAACAGTTTGAAATGGCAAAAATTTAAAAAATAAATAAAGTTTTGAATTATTAAAGAGGTGGTATGGGTCAGGGAATGAAGAGTAGAATACTTTTTTAAATGGATAAAATAAATCTCTCTCATCCCAGCTATTTCCCTTCTAGGTAGCTTCCCCAAAGAATTTCAGACATTACATTACAGTGGAACATGCACACCCATGTTTATAGTAGCACAACTCATAATAGCTAAATATTAGAAGCAGCCTATATGTCCGTCAACAGATGAACGGATAAAGAAAAAGTGGTATTTATACACCATGGAGTACTATTCTGCCATAAAGAAGGATAAAGTTGTAATTTTTAGGAAAATGGGTGCGCCTTGAGACCATAATGCTAAGTGAAATAAATCAGAAACAGCTTAAATATCACATGGTCTATCTTACACGAGAAATCCAAAATATAAATAAATGAAAGTACAAAATAAAAGATAGATAATAGGAAACAGGGAGATAGAAGTTTTATAAAATAGAGGGGGACCAAAAGATGGAGGAAAGGAAGAGTGAGGGAGGGTGAGGAAATTAAAAAAGAACTAAGGTATACTATATACACGTATCAACTCCCCACAATGAAAGTAATCATTATGTACTGCAAGCAGGTACTAATAAAAGAGACAATGGATAAAATGATACTTTTGAGTCTACATAAAATTCTTGAGAAGCCAATATTTAGATGAACAATTCGGTGATGGGGCACACTGCTCAGTTGTGACAAAGGATATTCCACTAAGGCAGCTAATGAAGTGTTACTGGGCCTCAGCTTAATCAAATTGTAGGAACATTTCAAAGCATTTTGTAAGATTACAGAGTCTTTCCCCCCCCTCCTACTATTTCTCTTAAGAAGGAAACGTGTCAAGGCTCTCAATATTCCACTTTTATTATTGGCTGAGTCTTTGACATTTTCTCACACTTGGCTGAAAAATCTAAATTGCTTGCATATAAAGATTTCCACTCAAATGTGAAGTTTATATGGAAGATTGTCTCAAGGGATTTTATAGTTTCCCAAAAGCTTTTTTTGTTTTGTTTTGTTTTATTTATTGGTTTATCAAAGTAAAGTGTAATGTTACCAAAGGGCAGGCAAGATTTTACACACTGAGTCCCTATCTGGGCCTGAGAATCAGACTTGAAAACAAAAGTAGCAGCACTCACTGCACATTTGAGAGAACTGATCAGGTTTCTAGTTGTTTCTCAATGATTAGAGTTATTCAAAGAAGAGCTAATTATTAAATTATCCAAATCTTGGCTTCTTGAAGTGAAGATGCAACAATTATTTCATTTAGAAACCACCTCCTGGTAATATTGGATGTAATAAATTAATTTGACCACATTCAATTAACAACATCGGGGGGTAGTTAATTCAGAATGAATTTTCTTCATTTTTATTTATTTTGGCTGATTTACTGGCAATTTTTTTTTTTTAAATACTGGGGATCTGACTTAAGCGCAGTGCCACTGAGCTAAGTCCCCAGCCCCTGGCAAAATTTTTATCTAAATCTTGGCTTTACAATCTTTTTTTATTAAACCCAAGCATGATGTACAGATGACCCTCAATTTACAATAGGGTTACATCTTGATAAACCTATCATACATTGAAAATATCCTGAAGTCAAAAGTGCATTTCACACGCCTAATCTACCAAACATCAGAGCCTGGCAACACAGTAGATTCCACAGTAGATTGTGGAATATTGGTTGTTTACCCAGAGGATCATATGGCTGGCTTGGAGCTGCGGTTTATTGCAGTGCCTAGCATTGTGAGAGAGTATCAGATTACATAGCATTAGCTCAGAGAAAGACTCAAAATGTGTATTGCTTTCACATCATCATAAAGTTAAAAATTGTAAACTAAACCATTATATGTTGGGGACTGTGTGTGTCTGTGTGTGTGAAGACTGCCACACTGGTTTCAGAAACGTGTGGGAGACATATTTAAAGTGACCAGATAGCCTCTCACCAAGATGAATCTTAAGAGAAATAAGTCCTTTCTTATGTCTAGAAGCCCAAGACACTGGTGTGAGCCCTCATTTTGGTGGCTAGTTCATGTGAATTTCCCCAGGTGAACTCTTTTTGGAGGCTGCACAAGAAAGTTGAGTCTGAAGCTTCACACCCTAAGAGAATGATTTTAATAACAGCTAGGGTTTTTTTGGATCTACCTTATTTATTTTCTAGTACTGGGATTGAACCCAGGGCCTTGTATGTACTAGACAAGTGCTTTACCCTAAGGTACACACTTTTAGCCCTTCTTTTTTATTTTTATTTTTCATTTTGAGACAGGATGTCACTAACTTGCCCAGGCTGGCCTTGAACCTGTGATCTTTCTACTTCAGCCTCCCAAGTAGCTGGGACTGTAGGCAAAAGCCAGGCTTCTTGTGAACAATACTTACTTCAAATCAGTTGCAGCCAGAACCTTGGACGAACTGAGATATATTCATGAACCGAGGTACCACGATATCTAGGATAGAAGTCTTTGGCATTTTAAGAAATTTGTATTCAGGAAACTGGAGATTTTTGTCCTACAGGATTGAACAGTAAGATTAATTTAATCTGCCTGATGACTAAATGACGAAAATGTTGAAGACATAGTTTAACTATTGCTAAATGTTTTGTTTTGTTTTTTTTTCTTTACATAACAGAATGCAACACTGTTTCAACACTCTTTCTGAAACTAGGCAAGAAGTAACAAGGATCTGAACCCATATTTTGTGTTGCAGGAAGCAGTAACGATGCTGGCATCTGTGAGGCTTGAAATGCACCCGCTGTGTTCTGGGGCTGCGTCTCTGTGATGCAAGACAGCCCCATCCCAAAAAGGCCAGGCTTGCTACAATCCTTGCTACAGTCTCTGCCTCCCCCGAGACTTTAGATGTGGGACACACATTAAAGACCTAATTCTTCTGAAATATCACATTAACACCTTGGCCTTATAATACATAAGTATAGCAGTGTAAGTCTGCTGTTTTTTTATTATTCACAATTATTCTTCCACATGTGCATATAAAAAGCTTGTCAACTTCTATGAGAAAAGTTTGCTGAGACTGAGATTACATTAAAACCATAATCAAGTTGGGGTACAATAGGGATCTTAACATTATTGAATATTCTAATCCACAGACATAATTTATATCTCCAGTTTTCTAGGTTTTAAGTCTCTTTCTGGATTGCAGCTTCAGTTCAAGTCACTGCAATTTTAGTTAACTTACTCATTTTACAGTGCTAGGAATCAAATCCAGGATTTAGAGCATCTAGGCAAGTGCTCTATCTCTAAGCTACATCCCTAGCCCTGCTGCATTTTCGAACACTTGTTTAAGGGGGATTTTGACCCATCCTTCAGCCCTTAGGGATCTAAGACCTGGAGACTATAAACCCTCTCTCTCCGCTCTGAGTCCAGCCTGCAACTTTCCCTAAGGCCACTTGTCAAGTCAGAGTCTAAAGGAGGAAAACGCCAGTGGGGAGAACTGACTCTGCATCGAGGCTACTCAAGATTCTAACTGTCCTGGCCAATGTTTGGCTGGTTCTCCTTGTCCCAGAAATTCCTTTGCCTATATCCATGGAAGGCTTTCTTCTCGGCCTGACAGCCCCAAACTTAAACATGCTACCAGGCATGACAGGGCCCACTCACTGGCCTCTCCTGGGGACAAGACTGGTCCATGTCTCGAATTTTGTCCTTTTGGAGTTCTTTAGGCCTACATCTACATGTATAACTCTCTGGCGATTTTAAGGGAAAATAGGTATACTTCAAAATATGAATATTTTTCTCCTGTTTTCTCAGGGTTATGTTAAGAGCAATGATCTTTTGCAAGCTTCTACTGCATACCTGGAAATAGGATCAAAATAAGGATTTTTGAAAACTGTAATTGGACTGTTTGTGTGCACACGTGTGTGTGTGTGTGTGTGTGTGCGTGCGTGAACCCCTCAGGAGAAAGAGGAGCTCATACCTTAATTCTTATCCTAACATGGAACATAAAATTGGTAAAATAATTTCAAGTACTAAATTTAGTCAACCAGATTTTACTGTATTTTTTTCTTTCTTAAGATTAATACATTTTTTGTTTGTTTTTTTTTTTATTTTTTATTTTTTGTACTGGGGCTTGAACTCGGGTCCTTGCGCTTGCAAGGCAGGCCACCAAACCGCTGAGCTAAATCCCCAGTCCAAGATTAATAAATTTGGTATCAGAGGGGTTCTGATTTTTTTCTGTCTTTTCAGAGTATTTCAGATTTTGAATATTTGAACTTTCCTTCAAAATAATGTCAGAGGACATACTACAAGCAGAACACTCACCTAAAATTCATCAGGAAAGCGATCAACCACACGTCACTGATAGAACATTTTTCATCGATGCTTCTAATCAGAGCCTGACAGCCATTCCACTTGAGATCTTGGCATTAAAAGAATTAGAGGAGGTGCATTTGGAAAATAATGGCATTAAAGAAATTCCCCAGGATATTCAGCATTTAACGAGTATCAGGATCCTCTACTTGGACAAGAACAACCTGAGGGGGCTATGCCCTGAGCTGGGGGCCCTGAGCAACCTGGAGGGCCTGGACTTGAGCAGCAACCCCCTGGTGCCCTCCTCCCTCCAGGTCCTCAGTAGCCTGCGAGCCCTGAGAGAGCTGCGGCTCTACCACCTCGACCTGGAGGAGATTCCCGCGGTGATCTGTAAAAACCTGCACCACCTTGAGCTGCTCGGACTGTCCGGAAACCGCCTAAAATCTCTGCCCAAGGAAATAGTTAACCAGGTCAAACTGAGGGAGATCTACCTGAAGCAAAACCAGTTCAAGGTTTTTCCTCAGGAGCTCTGTGTTCTCCACAACCTGGAGATCATTGATCTGGATGAGAACAAACTCAGTGCCCTCCCAGAAGAAACTGGGGATCTGACCAGGCTGCAGAAGTTCTACGCGGCTCATAACAACCTGTCCTCTCTGCCCAAGTCACTATGCCAGTGTAGCAAAATGACCGTGCTCGATTTATCCCACAACCTCCTCGAGTCCATGCCATGCGCTCTTGGAGAGCTCACGGAGATGACGGAAATTGGGCTGAGTGGGAACCCCCTGGAGAAAGTGCCGCGCCTCGTCTGCAGGTGGCCCTCCCTGCACCTGCTTTACCTTCACAACACCGGCCTGAGGGCTCTTCGGAGCTCCTTCCAACAGCTGCTCAACCTGCGCTTCCTGGATCTCAGCCAGAACCATCTGGACCACTTCCCCTCCCAGATCTGTGCGCTGAAGAACCTGGAAATCCTGGCGCTGGATGATAATAAAATAGTGCAGGTACTGACCCCACCTCACCGCCCCTCCAAACCGCCCCCGATGTCACTATGCTCAGATTCCCGAGTGTCCTTCCTGCCCTGGATTGGTATAATTCTGTTTAAACGGGCCAGTAAGCCACGCCTATAACCCCAGCACTTTGGGAAGCTGAGGCAAGAGGATTGCAAACTGAAGTTCCACCTGGGCTGTTTAATGAAATCCTGTTTCAAAAAAAAAAAAAAAAAAAATTAAAGGAGAGGCACTGGGGAGCACCCTGGATTTGATCCCCAGTAGCACAAAACAAACAGGAATTTGAACTGACTTTATAGGCAAAAAGCCAGAGTTTTCAGTGTATACCAGGGTGTACATTTAAAATTTGATTACTTTCTTTCCTCCTAAATAGCAATAGTAATCATACATAGTAGCCAGTGTTTACTTGGGCTTTTTAGATCATTTGTCTATCTTCCTGCACTGAGTTAAATGTTCCACATGGATTATCTCACTTATCTTCTTCTCCTCCTCCTCCTCTTCTTCTTCTTCTTCTTCTTCTTCTTCTTCTTCTTCTTTTCTTCTTCTTCTTCTTCTTCTTCTTCTTCTTATTATTATTATTATTATTATTTTCTCCTCAATGCTTTATGATGAAAATGGTGGACAGGGACCTGAACTAACTTGTCCAAAGCCACATGGCCTATAAGTAACAGAGCCAGGATTCCAGCCCAGAGCTGCTGGGTATCCAGGTCTATGTTGTTTTTCTTTTCTTTAAATTTGGTACCGGGGATCAAACTTGGGTCCTTGTGCTTGCGAGGTAGGCAGTGGCACCACTGAGCTAAATCCCAGGCCCCCAGGTCTATATTCTTTTTTTTCTCTCTCATTGAGTTTACTGGTACATTCTAGGTATACAGTACAGTTACATTCATCATTGGGATCTTCTACCATTACATGACAGGTCTTGGTTCTCATTTTTTCCCCTTGTCCCTGTCCTCACTTCACGCCCTTCTCCCCTCCCCATTTACAACACTTTATTTCCATCGTTTCATTTTCTCATACTTTTTCCCTTATTACCTTTCCCCTACCCTTCCCACTTTTCCTACACCTTTAACCCTTTTCTTCCTATTTCACATTGCCAATTATCTCATTAGGATCTTATGTACTATTGTAGTTTTTCACACCAGAGAAACTATTTGGTATTTACCCATGTGTGACTTATTTATTTTACTTAGGAGTATATCCTCAATATGTATCTATTTTCCTATGAATAACTCTAATTTCTCATTCTTTATGGCTGAGTAGTATTCCATTTTATAGACAAACCACATCTTCTTTATCCAGTCTTCAACTGATGGGCAAATGGGCTGTTTCCAAATTTTAGCTATTACAAACTGTGCCACTATAAACATAGGTGCGCATATATCACTGTGGTATGATTCTTTCAATTCTTTTGGAAAGATACCCGGCAGAGGGATGGCTGGGTCAAATGGAACCTCTAGTCCCAGCTCTTTGAGGTATCTCCATATTGATTTCCATAGTGGTTGCAGCTGTCTGCACTCCCACCAACAATGGAGAACCAGGTCTATATTCTTAACCGAGACCACTTTCCTTCCCAGCAGGTTTTCCTGACACAAATGCCTTGGGCCTTAATGTTCCATTCATAGGAAACTGCGGAAATAGATTTGTTCCTAGAGATGCTGTCTGCATGGATGCAGGCTTGCATGTTCAGCCTGGTCACTGCAGTGCTGACGATGATTGTGAAGTATGGGAGGCAATCAAAGTCAGCAGGGAAGTGGGAAAATAAACTAGGCTATGCTTATAAGAGAGAATGCCCCTTAATAACTGAAGTGCATTGGAGTAGGCCAGTGTGGATAGATCTCCAAATGGTGATGTTTCTTAAAAAGAAAAAGCACCAGGGCGAGGGATTTAGCTTAGCGGTTCTGCTGCCTGCCTCACAACCACGAGGACCTGAGTTCAATCCCCGGTATCAAAGCAAAAAAACAAACAAAACACCAGATTTCAGGATCTTAGGAAACCATTTATTCATTTTTAAATCACATGAAATAACATATATAAATACCTACATACCATATATTTTATGGATATATTCATATGTAATAAAAGTGTAAAAATATGAATTGGAGGAAAATTCACTAAATTGCTGATGGTGGCTGGCTACCGCTGGGAAGAAGAAAGTCAATAAAGTGGGGAAATGGGGAGGGGATCATAGAGGAACCTAATTTTAATTGTAATATTTTATTTTAAAATTTATGCAATTTTGGGGGAGTTGTTTGAAACAGGGTCTTATTATGTGGTCCAGGCCCCAGGCTGCCCTCAAATTCATGATCCTCCTGCCTCAACCTTCCAAGTCACACCCGCCTTGTTTCTTAATTATTTTTAATACTTGAAAATTACTGCTATTTAAAGCAAAAGATAACTCTAGAGGGAGAACAGGGAGATTTAGAAATCAACAACTGTAACCAGATAATAGTGTGCTTTTCCTGGCCATGAATACCAGTCTCATATATTTACTATGCATTATAAAAGTCTGGGCTGTAAAGGCTTATATTTTAAATAGGTTTTATTTGATTTATAATTTCTAGATGTTTTTGTTTCTTCCTAATTGCTATGGGGCTTTACAACTGCATTTCAGGAAGTAAAATTTTTGATGGTAACGTAAAAATTTAGAAAAGGAATCTAGGACTTAATCTCTACTGAGGTCGTAACCTACCCTGGAGGATTTTCATGATGGCATGAAAGCCCTTCTTCCACTACTCCACCCCTGCCGTAAGAAATACTGTTAGTGGACAAAGCCTTTCATTCCATAACTGGAGAAAAAGACTCAAAATATAAGGTACACTTGGGAAGGTTAACACATTGACCTAATTCTAGTCAGACCACGAGTTATGCCTAATCTTTTCCTAAAAGTAATTTTAATCTAACTAATCTAATTCCAATTTTTACCGCAAGTCAAACCACACTGATGTTGAAGACATGTTAAATATTTTTATAATGAATGTGATAATCTAGATGCACCATTGTTTTTATTCTTGAGTTATTCTGATGGTTTTGTGCATATGGGCTTTTGTCCTTCCTCCTCAGTTTCCTCTTAGGCTAACACCTCCTGTAACCTCAAGTGCATTTTTCTCCTGCTAACAGTGGTCTTTCTTATGGTTTGGGTCTAGATGTCTCCCCAAAGCCTCATGTGGTCATAGGCTTGATCTAGAATGCGTGAAGCTGGAATTGATTCTTGATGCAGTGCTAGGCTCAGGGGCACTAGGATTAAGGGTGTGAGTGCTGCCCGCCCTAAGGAGTTTGAATAAAATAAAAGGGGAGGGAGATGCTGTTAAGTCCTCCTCTTGTTACCTTTGCTACCTGGTGTGCACCATGTTGTTTCTCCTCTGTCTGTTTGCCTTCCCTGCCTTGGAGCCAGCCAACAATGGACTGAAACCTCTATGAACTGTAAGCCAAATAAACCCCTTCCCCTCTAACTTTGGGTTGTCAGGTTTTGTCTCAGCAAGGAGATAAAGTAACAGTCTTAAATCAGCTCCTTATCTCTCCTACCCTAAAAATTCAACTGATGGGTTTATGGCTCTTGAAACCTGGCTCTTAGTTTCTCCTCACGTAGGTGGACACAAAACTAGCTGACTTTCAATGTGTACTGAGACAGGTTTTATTTGTATAGTATATTTATATTAAAGGAGAAAACCAAAGTAGTACATTCAACATCAGAATGGTTATATATCTGCCTTAGTTACTTTCTCATCGCTGAGACTCAATTCCTGACATCCACAATTTAAAGGAGGAAAGGTTTATTTTGGATCACTCCAGGTAGAGATTTCAGTCCATAGTCAGCTGGCTCCAAGGCAGGGCAGCGTGACTGAGGGGCATGGCAGAGGAAAAAAAAGTACCTTCGTGACTTGGCAGCAGGGAGCAAAGAGAGAAATCAAGGGAGGAGAAAGGGAGGCACATCCTGAGGAGAAACTCTTCCAGGCCTCACCCCCAGTAGCCTACTCCCACCAGGCTTTACCTCCCAACATTAGTTAGCTATAAACTCATCAATGGACTAATCCCACGATGGGTATTAAACCCCCATGATCCAGTCACCTCCCCAAAGTCCCACCCATGAGCACATGAAACTTTGGGGGAACATCCTGATAAACGCCACAAGTTCTGTTTATAGTGTTAGCAATAATTGTCCCCTAATTGATGCTCTGCAGATTCTCCATCTGTCCTGATTTATTTCAGTTTTACATTAATAGGACCATAATGAAATCAAATATTGGATCTTGAATATCCTGAAAATACTCCTTGAACATTCAAATAGGCTTTGAAGAAAGAAAAGTTAAATCTATAGATTAAGTAAACAGCAGTAATGAAGTAACTAGATTGAAAACTTTCCCCACTGATTTGGTCTGCACTGAAGGCAGATGTTTCATACAGTAGTGATGGGATCTAACGAACGGTCTGATAAGGAATTTTGGCACTGGGTGTGGTGGTGCAGGCGTGTGATTCCAGCACTCCAGAAGCTGAGGCCCGAGGATCACTGTGAGTACAAGGCCAGTCTGGGCTCTATCGTGCATTCAGGGCCAGCCTGAATTATACAGTGAGACCTTGTCTCAAAAAAATGAAGCTTGAAATAGCCAAGGAGAAAAGCTTAAACATAATCTTCTCTGGAGTTGACTTGATACGATTTTTCATAAAATACTAAAACTGGAAACAGCCTATAATATTTTTTAGGAAAAAGAGCACTAACACAAAAACAGGGAAAAGTGCAATTCTATGAAACTTTTACTGATGCAGTGCTCACATGGTGGGCTTTCTGTTTGTCTCCACCTCCGACTGACCAATTATCCAGTGATTTGTCTCTTTGATCCAGATATGGAGAGATGTAAGGCGGGGTGGCTGAGAGAGCTGAAGTTTAACCGGAGTGGAAAGTAAATTGGAGTTTTAGGGAATGGATGTGAAGAATGCCAAAGTACTACAGCAGGAAACTGTGAAGAGGGATTTCCTGATTAGAGATAAAACAAAATAGAGAAATGCATGAGTTAAGCTGTTGAAATATATAGGGAGGTTTTTCTCTTTCTAACAAGAATATAAGGCATCTCTGTTACACAACTGATAGAGCATTTGTGTTGTATATGTGAAGAATGAGATTTTTTTCCCCATGTGATTCCAGAGGGCCAGGAAGAGAACAATAGGTGAAACATAATAGTGATAGATTATGACTTGACCAAAGGAAATTGCATCATTAAGGGGATTCATGGAAGGCAACTGGCTTTTCCTTCCAGGAGATGGTGAGTAATGAAGAGTCAAATGGCTTGAACAGAACATACTAAGCCACTGTAATAAAGGGTTGGAATAGAGAACTTTCTCAAGGCCACTCAGCCCCTACAGCCTGGCAGTCTGTGAAATACCTACCCAGAATCCACATAAAGCACCCGAGTTTGGATATTCACTGGAGGGAACAGCAACAAAACAATATAACCATCTTCATTAAACACTCCAATTAGAAATGACCTAAACAGGGCCAGGGATTTAGCTCAGTGGTACTGCCACCTGCCAGACAAGTGCAAGGACCTGAGTTCAATCCCCAGTACAAAAAACAAAACAAAACACAAAAAACAAAAAAAAAAATGAAATGACCTGAACATATGTTTGCTTCCAACTAAGATTTCAACTGACTTTTCGAGCTTGCTAAGTTGAAACCTATGAAGGTGAAGGGTGGATCTGAATTTATTTTGACTATTTTTATTGCAATATAACGCATCATGAGCACTTTTTCAATAGTGTCAAACATCTCTTATGTGAAAGTTCATAAAAAAGGCAGTTAAAATTGCTCTAATCTAAAGTAGTGCAAGTAAAAAGAGAAGTGGCAGGAAAAAAGTAGAACCAGTCCATATATATAAACTTATGTGCAGGCTTTTTGTCAGTAGGAGAAACTAATTGCTTTCTTTTTGCTTAGACATCTGCCTCCAAACCAAAACCCCAATTTATTTTCTGACTGTTCAATCAACCTGAAACTTACCTTTGGAATGCTTCTAGTTGCCTTCAGAGTTGAACTTGCTTTCAAAACTGAGGATCTTTGGACTGACGGGAAATAAGTTCCTTTCCTTCCCAGAGGAAATATTTTCTTTAGCATCTCTGGAGAAATTATACATTGGGCAAGACCAGGGATCCAAGCTTAGCTGTGTTCCAGAACAGATTGGGAAGCTTCAGGTAAGCCTCCTCCACAAAGCACAAGCCACTGATCCTGTAACTTGGCTGGCATTGAAAGAGCAGGAAGTGTGAAACAGACTGGATGTGAAACCATCCATCTTAGGGTCTCAATTAACAACAAGCAGTCACCTTTATATTTTAAAGCTTCCACTGTGACTGAACAACCTCACAACATTTTATATACTTGCAGTGGTTTTTTTGGTTTGTTTGTTTGTTTGTTCGTTAGTGGTACCGGGGATTGAATCCAGGACCATGTACAGGCTAGGCAAATGCTGAACCACTGAGCTATATCCCCAGTTCTTTTTCATTTTTTATTTTGAGATAGGGTCTTATTAAATGTTGCCTAGGCTGGGCTTAAATTTGTGATCCTTCTGCCTCAGCCTCTCAACTATCCGCCCCATCCAGTGGTGAGTGCTGTTAGATATGTCATGCCATATTTTCCCACTGTGTGTTTTTCACGTTTCATTTGTAGAAATTGAGTCACACTTCCTTCCAGTTACTTCCCATTTTTCATAAGTAGCCCTTGGAAAACTATGCTATTCTGCAATTGAAGTACTGTATGGGTAACATTTCTGGGAGCCTGCATTCTGTGCACAGTGACCTCCTTCCCTGCTCGGGGTGGGCACATCACGTTGCACCAGGTTCATGCTGGTGGTGAATCCATCATCAGTAGCACTGTGTTGAGTTGTAGCAAAGCAACAAGGTAACTGCATTTAACATAGCCTTACTAATGTGTCTTTAGAGAACTGTAAATTTTCTGAGAACTGTAATTTTTTTCATTTTCTTGTTATGGTCCTCTTGATAATGATAAAGTAGATGTGTGCTACTATGTAATTCCCAGTTATAGAACCAAGCAATAGTATGTACAACACAGGCAATTCTCAGTAAGACACATGGGTCTTATTCCTAATTCTTCACCCCTTTGCCCTACATGCACAGCATACTTTTGATTCTCTTGCTCATTACCACAAACCTAGGGCTAAATGTAAACATTAAACTTTTGCCCTATAAGTTAAAAATAGTTACATTTTAACTATTGTCTGTGTGTTTTGACTACTTCTGCTTGGATATGATGTTGGCTTAATAGTTGAAGCCATTATAGTTCTGTAGCAACCGTGGCTGTTAAAAGAAGCAACTGGTAACTGCAGTTAAAGAACCCAAATTATTTTTTCATAAAGTTCTAAAAGAAAAAAGTTATTATATTCTCTTTTCCCTGCATAAATGAAAAACAAATTTAATGGCTTTATTAAAAATAATTGCATTCCTTGATTCTAGTCTTTCAAATGTTTTACCTTCTATCCCAATGCATGGTTTGCCCATAGACTTTAGTTATTACGATTCATTTATCAAGATAAGAATCATTAAGGTAGCACTATGGTACACTGTCATGTTATTGCAGAGTCTTAAAGAGCTGTATATAGAGAATAATCTTCTGGAGTACCTGCCGGCATCCTTGGGGTCAATGCCTAAGTTGGAGGTTCTTGACTGCCGACACAATTTGCTCAAGCAACTCCCAGATGAAATTTGCCATGCACAAGGTGAGGAAGCTTAGTAGATTCATAGCCTGGTAGAATTTGAGGCAATTTCCATAATGAAAGGATTCCTTGCCTTACTAAGGACCTTTCTCAGTATCTGCAGAGCTGAGTCTTGTCGCATCTCCTCTGTGTAGGGCTCAATAATGAAGGAGATAAGGTACCCTGGTTAGTAAAGCAGAGTCTGGCAAAGGTACTTTGTAATTTGAATTGAAAAAAGAAATACAATGCAGCTGCTAACACAATTGGCATGCATCCATACTTTCGTCACACCATCAACAGCAGTTGTCTGCTGAATACACACTACAGCATGTGCCAGAATTTGAAGCTGCTATCCTGCAGTTCATTCTCACCTTGGTCACTAAATTGCTTAAATTAAAAGAAAAGTATTGACACAGAGTGGTAAAATCATCAAGGGGGTCTCTAGGAGCTATGTAATTGTGTTGGAAAAAATCATATATGATTTCTTATTAAACACCCAAGCATTTTCCACTACACTAAATTGTTCTTTATCTGTACATCCACCCTCCCACCCATCCGTCATCCCACATAACAAGCTTTGCTGAGCACCTCCTGGGACCAAATAAAAGTTTTTGCCATAGCCTGTCGATTCTCTGGGTTTATCGACAAGGTTTTAAAGTACGGTTACTCTTCAATGAAAGCAAGATGAAGAAATACAAGAGGAGGGGCTGTCACACGCAAGCAAGATATTAAAAAACTGAGGGCAGAAGTGGGGTGCAGTTATTCTCAGTAATGCTCTTTGCCATACATTCCTATCCTGTCCTCGGTCCCTGCAGGAGTGAAACATTCTCAAAACTTTTTAGTGTTGACCATTTTCCTAATATTTACTTACTCTATCCCCAACAACTTTTGAGTTGTCATAGAGAACAGAACTTGGTTTGTGTCAGACGTCTTTTGTTACGTGGCATTGCAAGTTACAAATATTTCAAAAGATTTGGACTAAAGAATGCATGTTTTGCTATTGCCCGTTGTTTTGTTTTGTTTCATTTTGCAGTTCTGGGGGTTGAGCCCAGGGTCCTCATGCTGAGCTACATCCCCAAGCCTTTTCTATTTTTGATTTTGAGACGGGGTCTTGCTAAGTCACTGGATTGGCCAGGTGCACTCTAATTACCAGTTCTCCTGCCTCAGACTTCCACAGTGCTGGGATTGCAGGTGTACACCACCACACCCAACTACTTTTGTAAAAAGTACATAATTTGTATTATGTTCCCCAAATACCCAGTCTCAAGACAAAATTTCCTATATTTATTTTATCTCTTGGTCAACCAAACTCGGAAAGTGGCTGAGTTTGTAAACCGTTTATCACTGAGTATGATTTAAATGTAATTTCGCTTTCCTCCTTCCTTAATACTGCATATTAATTACCAGCCTTCACCTCTGTCTCCTTCATTGATAAAACACTGTATTTCAGTGTTTAATTTATATTTTTCCATTGGGTGATGCTGAGTATCTTTTCAGCATTACCAGACATTTTTATTTCTCTTTCCGTGAATTACTTAAGATACTTCCTTATGCTAAAAATATAGACTCAGACTATTCTATGTGATACCTCTTTGATTTAGAAAATTTTATGTACATGTATCTCTAGACCAGCATGTGCCTATATATTGTCTGTCAGTTCTCACTGGAATCTGATAATAGTGGTTCCTCGTGACAATTAAGATGTGGAAAGGACCCGGCGGCGTGCGCGCGAGCTCCCGGCCTGCGCGGGAGCTCCCGGCCTGCGCGACAACAGACCCAGGAAGGACCCAAGGAC
>NW_022900924.1:31171679-31172683 GCF_012274545.1 Fukomys damarensis
AAAAAAAAAAAAAAAAAAAAAAGATGTGGAAAGGCTGGTGAGGAGGGAATAATTATTTTTATACGTTTTTGCTGTTTTGGAATGTAGACATTTCTATTTATATTAGGCTATTTTTCTTCAAAAGTAATTTATTTGCTCATCTGAGAGCAGCAGGACTGTGTGAGCCAGGTGCCCCTCATTCCACTGTCTTCAGTGATCAGGAGGTCACATTGATGTGCCCAAGGCTGGAGCAATAACGGGGACTAGCAAGGCCCACAGGTGATAAGTGTCCCATCCAAAGGCTCCAGAGTCTGTTGTTCCAAACAGTGGTGACCTCAGGGACGTTTGCCAGTTTTGCTGTTAGTTTGCCACTGCTGCTATAAATATATTTCAATATGCATTTCTGTTCTGTCTATTGTGAGGAAGAACAGACATAGTAACAAGCCTTTTAGTGGATGGACAAAAGGCCCTATCATTTCTTGCACACGCTTGTGCTCATTCCTAGTCTACATGCAGAGGTGGATCCCTCACGTACCTGAGCAGGGCGAGGTATCAAGTTATTATTGCTCGTTTCTAAGAGAAATTCACCACTTGAAACAGAAATCCTTCCAGGTCTGGGAGTGCCGCTGCTGGAGGACAACTTGCTCACTCGTCTTCCCGAGGATTTGGACAGCCTCGAGCATCTCCGGGTCCTGACCCTGGTGAATAACCCCATGGGATACCCCCCAGTAGAAGTGTGTGCAGAAGGCAATGAGGCCATATGGACGTACCTGAAGGAGAGCAGAAGGGAGAGAATAAAGGTAACAAAGGTGAAGTCAGCACACGTCCCGCTAACATTCACAGCTGCTTTGCAGGTGGCCTAGGGTTAAACGTATTGGATTCTTCTTCATATTAGATTCTCTTTACAGTGCTTTACACATCTGCAGCTTGTCCTTCCCGAGGGGATATTTACTCTTACAACCTCAGGGTTAAGGGAGAGAATTTTAAAATTCTGACCCTAGGATTTTATCCTTTATGTCATATGC